>NW_006921634.1:15132663-15201282 GCF_000298275.1 Orycteropus afer afer
CTCCTCGGAAGGAAGGTTGGGCAATCCTACTTCCGTAGTGATACTGCCTCGGAAACCCAAGGAGGGGTCGCTATGAGTCGGGACTCGACGGCAAAAAACAACAACAACAATGTAGTTCTAGGAGCTCTGGTAGCGTAGTGCCTGAGGCACTTGACTGCTAACCAGAAGGCTGGAGGTTCAAACCCACCAGCCACTCCAAGAAAGGAAGGTTGGGCAATCTACTTCCATAATGATACTGCCTCGGAAACCCAAGGAGGGGTCGCTATGAATCGGGTCCGACTCGACGGCAAATAACAACAACAAATGTAGTTCCACTAACGAACCCTGGTGGTGCAATGGCTGCTAATGTGTTAACTCTCAGCTGCTAACCAAAAGGTTGGTGATTAGAACCCACCCAGTGCCTCTGTGAGAGAAAGACCAGATAATCTGCTCCCATAAAGATTAAAGCCAAAACCAAACTCACTGCTGGTTTCTGGGTTCTGACTTAGAGTGACCCCTCCTTGGGTTTCTGAGGTGGTATCTCTAAAAAGTAGATTGTCCAGTCTTCCTTCTTAGGAGTGGCTGGTGGGTTTGAACCACCAGCCTTCTGGTTAGCAGTCAAATGCCTTATGCATTGAAAACCCCATAGGGCAATTCTACTCTGTCAGTTGGGGTCACTGTAAGTCAGATTCAACTCCATGGCACCTAACAACAGTAAGTAGTTAGTTCCAGTTTCAGTGACGGAATGTGCAAAAAAAAGATGTCCTTACCAGTATCCCTGTATTGTTGTTCTTGTCATTAGGAGTTGTTGAGTCAACTCCAACTCATGGTGAGCCCATGTGTTCATGGTAGTACTAATCTTTCTGGTCTGTACTTTCAGAAGTAGATTTCCATGCCTCTCCTCCAAAGACCTTCTGTGTGGGTTGGAGCCAACTTTTCTGCTAGTGGTTTCATACTTAATCATTTACACCACCCAACAACTCCCATTATTACCTTAGCAAGAAAATCTTGCAACACCCCACATACTTTCCTCCCACCATAGCAGCTTTGAGTTGGGGTTATTAGCAGTTTACCTTGGAGCTCATGAATATTATCCAGACCTTCATAAGGAAGCTGGTACCATGTTGAATCTACTTAAGTCTCTCCTTTCTGTGTACTTTTTGGTATCACAATCATGAAACTCTTTTAAACGTCTCAACCTGCTCCTTCTGGCAAAGCTACTTCTCTTCCTGAACAACTTTTCAAATTCAAATTGGTCTTCCACTCTCCTTGTTCCTTTTCTTATTTCTCCTATTTCCAAGTTCAGTCACAAGTCTTCTTGATGAGTTAGAGCATTACAAGAGTTGCACAGCATCAGAAAGACATGAAAGGGTTATTTTTGCCTCTGATTCCTTTTTTCCACATTCTTATATTCTCATTGAATTTAATTTAAAGATTTAAAAAATACTTAATTTTGTGAAATATTATTTTGCTTGTTATTTAAAGATTGATTCATTGTAACCTATGTCTTCTGTTAATAACACATGCTATTAAAATAATTTAATATACAATTATGTACTTACACAAGACTTTTCTGGCTAAAGTGAGATGGAGAAAAATTTATCAAGCATTGCCACTGCTTATTGTAATTTAATATTATATTCACATATTACAAATGTCTTAAATGCTTATATCTCTATTTAAACATTGCCCTAGAATAAATCAAAGAATATGGGGTGTAGATGTAGTCATGTGGAAAAACACTGCTCTAATTATCACAAGTAAAGCATCATCTGCTGAGGGTTGTGGCCAGATGTCATTTTAAAAACTGGTTGTCTCAAAACTAAGGGTGATGTTTAGAATCCCCAAAGAGTTATAAGTTTATCAGGTTCTTGGTGAATATGAGAGACCAATCTCATGACAAGACCCTGTTTAAACCATCTCAAGCAAATGATAACTTTATCTTAATTATAAAGTCCTCCAGAGGATAAGTTTCAATTTTCCCTGACAACCTACTTCAATATTTAATACTTTCCTTATTAGTGGCTCTAAATCCTGTAGGCAGTGGTAGAACAGAATATTTGTTACAGTTCTATACTTAGTTGGAGAGTGGGACAGCCCATAACATGGTTTCTGAGACTAACATTTTTCAAATATCTCCACCAACCCCATCTCAAACACTCTCACACACATATACAGAGGCACACCTTTCTTTTCTAGGGAGCACAGCCTCTAAGAACAACAACAACAACATAAAACAATGCAACAAATTCTATCAAAGCAGCTCCCAGGGCCATGTTAGGTAGATAATGGGCTTCTTTTCCTCTATCTATCTAGTAATCATATACATCATAGGAAAATGCTGCCACAAACTTCTTTAATTCTTTGCCATGGTATTCAGAGTCATCTGTTCCTTGCCAGAGATGCACTGGCATGTCTCAGCACCAAGCTTATTAACTTGGTTTAATTTTGGGCTAGTTAGGGGCCACATGCTGATGTGGGTAGGGGAGGGATGATATAGAAAGACTCTGTGACCACCATGATAACATTAGGAAAAGGGAGGACACCGAATTGTGCACATAAGGTACAGACATCAGATGCTAATACCAACCAGTATATCCACAATACTGCATTACCATTAACACCCAACACCAGGGTACAGATAAATACATAAACATCTCAAAAGATCATATGGAAGTCAGTGAACTGGATTATACTCTAGACCAAGGATACATTCAGCAGAGGCTAATCTTGCACAGATACCAGTGAAACAAAGTAACCACAACCCTTACAGAAACAACAGAAGACAGACATAGAGTAATCCCTCACAGCCAGACATTGTGGGAGAGAGATCCAACAGATCTACCAACTCAGGACCATAGTACTGGGGGACACCACAGTCAATTGGCACAATGAAAGTCTTGTTCCTCATCCTACATTGGTGAGTAGTAACTGGGGTCTTAAAAGCATTCAGGAGGCCATCTAAGATGCAGCTAATGGTCTCCTATCATTGAAAACGGAGAAGAGTGCAAAAAAAAAAACAAGGGCAATTGGAAGCAATCAACCCTAGGACACAATGGCCCTCAAGACTAGAAGAACTAGGTGGTGCCCAGCTACCAGTGACAACACAACTCAGGATAGGATCAAATCTGGAGATCCTGGATAGAGTGGGAAGAAAAATGCAGAAGAAAATCCAAAAACTCAATAATGATCAGAATTACTGGTTGGATAGAGTCTGGTGGGACCCCCAATACTATGGCCATGGGATACATATATTCTGGGCCTGGACTAAAACTCAATCCCAGGGGCTGGCTCTCAGCCCAGTAGTAAACAAGATGTCCACGCAGACTGCTCAACCCAGGGTGACACATCCACATACTCTATGGAAATGCATCCCTTGGAACAAACAACCACAGGGCACCAAAGGGGCAACATTCACAGGGAGGAAATGCAGGACATACAGGGGTGCATAACTATGAGAGGTATGGAGGGGTGGGGTTTACTGGGCAGATAGGGGAGTAGACTGGGTTAGGGTTGGGGATGATAAATGGGGAGTGAAACTAAATGTACGTGTAATGTTGAATGTAAAACAAACTCTGCTCTGTAAATTAATAAAAATTTAAAAAAAAGAAAAAGAAAAAAAAGACTCCTCTCTGTCTTCTCCCCCATGCCGCTCATGTCTTGTTCTTCTTGCTTCTGGAAAATAAGTGACTGCCCATTTCTAAGAATGAATTGAAGGGTTAACTTGTGTTGATAAAACTCCAAGACCATTAATTAAACAGATTATTTGAATAAACATAATTGGAAACAAAGTACTCTAGATTATAGGCTTTACATTACAAGAAAATAAATAATATTTACTATGTGGATGGATGTAGAAATCCTTTCCAAACCTAAAAGGAGGAAGTTATAAAGGAAATGTAGAAAAACCTAAATGCAAAGAAATAAATAATTTGTTGATTTGAAAAGGTACTGACCAAAATTAAAAGGCAAAGCTATAGGAAATTTTTATAACATATGACACAGGGATACTATTTCTTATATAAAAGAAATATTCATAAACCATTGTGAAAAAAATAAAGGCCTCAATAGGGAAATGGGTTGAGGACATAGTAGGCAATTCATCAAAGAAGAAATATAAACTATAATAAATATTTTCTATTTAAATATCACGTGTTAAAAAAATAATTAAGCTAAAAATAATAATCTTAAAATAGCAAAAAAGATGCTATTTTTAATTCTTTAAAAGGTAATATCCATTGTTAGTAAAGGTATGGGAAACTGGGCACACTTTTTCTTTCCTAGTGGGAGGATAAAAATGATTCAGTCATCCTTGAGGTAAACTTGACTTCATATTTCAACAATTTTAATGTGAAAAACCACTGAGATTATTTCTCTTAGTAGGAGGTTACTCAAAAGAAATTTTCAGAGATGAGCACAAAAATAGTTTGTGTAAATAAATTGATCCAAGAGTTATTCACAATGAAAACAATTTAGAACATCAGAAATGGCACCAAAAAATGATTGTAGTAAATACACAAATATAGTTTAACCATAAAATGGAATGTGCTACGGCTGTTAACACTTTTTTTATTTGGAAAATCACTTAAATGCATTGGAAAATATTCACTAGATTACTTGGGGGGAAAATGGGTCTAAATCAGGGTGTACTATATTAATCCCAGGTTTGTTTTAAAGTAAGCATGTGTGCACATACTTGTGGACACACGTGCATGTGTGTGTAGTACAAATCCAAATGTCTGCAGTGGCAGGTAGGATTTCAAGTCATTCTTATCATCTTTGCATTTCTTTGTTAAAATGAATAAAGAATAAAGTTAAAATAAATGAATAATTATTACTTTATAATTAGAATACAGAGGAAAAGGATTTCTTTTCAAAATCCATAGTTTGTTTTTCTACCTACCACCACCACCATTCATCTGCCAGTTTGTGATACCATGGTGGCTTGCAGGTTGCTGTGATGCTGGAAGCTGTGGCACTGTTCTTTCAAGTACCAGCTGTACCACTGTTATTTCAGTACCATGGTGGATGGTTGTCACCGGAGCTTCTAGACTAAAACACACTAGGAAGAAGAACATGGTAGTCTGCTTCTGAAGAAAATGGCCACTGAAAACCTGATGAATAGCAGCAGAGTATTTTATGAAACAGTGCCAGAAGATGAGCCCTTCAGGGTGAAAAGCACTCACAATACGACTGGGGAAGAGTTGCCTCCTCAAAGTAGAGTCAACTTTAATGACATGGATGGTGCAAAGCTTTTGGGACCTTTCTTTACTAATGTAGCATAACTCAAAATGAGAAGTGACAGTTACAAACATCTATTAATAATAGGAACATGAATGTACCAAGTATGGATCTAGGAAAATTAGAAGTCATCAAAAATGAAATGGAATACATAAAGATCAATGTCCTAGCCAAAAGTGAGCTGAAATGGACTGGTATTGGCCATTTTGAATCAGGCAAACATATGCTGATAATGACAAATTAAAGAGGAATGGTGTGGCATTCACTGTCAAAAAAATTATTTCAAGATTCATCCTGAAGTACAGTGATAGGATGTTACCCATATGCCTACAAGGAAGTCCAGTTAACATGGCCATTATTACTCAAATTCATGCACCAACCACTAATGCCAAATATGAAGAAATTGAATATTTTTAACAACTTCTGAAGTCTGAAATTGATCAAACATGCAATCAAGCTGCTATTCTGTCATGATTATGCATAGTACCCCCTCTTATTTTTAGTGACCCAGTTTGGATGATAATTACATGGTTAGTTACCCCACTGATCCAGTTTAAAATATATAGTACCAGTTGCTAGTGGATATATAAGTAAGTTGTACTAGTGAACCAGACACTGTGGGTTTAAATACTAAAGAGATTCACCCCAAGGTAAAGAATACCTTTCTAAATCTTGTCCTGAAAAGGAATTAAACTGTCATATTCACTGTTGATGACATTTCCAAACAACTTGTGTTATATAGACTAGAAGTGATGGAAATTTTTATTACTGTCAAAAGGCAAGATTTATTATTTTTCCTTTATCCCATTTTTGCCCCCTTTTTTTGTGAGGTGATATTGTGCATGGCAAATAAGTTTCTGAAGAAATTATTTATATTCTTTGTCAAGGTTCCCAAAACCTCCCCAAGTTTGGTGATTTGCTATGAGAATTCACAGGACTCAGCATATTGAAAGCTCTTACGAGGAGTCACAGGATTCAGCATGGTTACAGTGAAAGTATACAAAGCAAAGTCTGCAAAGGGAAAGGGCACATGGGTGACATCCAGAAGAAACCAGGCACAAGCTCCTAGGAGTCTTCTCCCAGTGGAGTCATTTAGGACGTGCTTAATTCCCTCACCAATGAGGTGTGACAGCACTGGTGAAATATTGTCTATCGTGAAGCTCATTAGACTCAATGCCAAGGGATTTATTTGCACTGGCTTCTTAAGCACCTGCCTGGCACATACCAAAATTCCAGAATCTCAGAAGGAAAACAGATGTTCATTATGAACTATATTTTTCACAGAAATAGTTTAGACATAGTGAACTACTCTTATCAATTAGTGCTGTAGGAACCCTCCTGAAATTCACATTTCCAGGAGCCCATCAAGGGCAAAAATTATAATGGATAGCAGTCAGGCCTGCTGTGTTAATAACTCTTCTGGTACAGCTCTGGTGACCAAAGAAAAGAACGATTTTAGGTTCTAAAGGTGCTACAACATTCCAGTTAGTTCCCAAGTGCCAGGTAGCACAATCAATGACATTATCTTTCAAAATATAAGAAAAGCTGCAGCAAGACTTGGGAATATAATGTTATCTTGGAGCCTGAAAATATTCTTGTATCCCTTAGATGCAGTGTTTTACTGGAACTAGCTCTGGAGATCTAATTACCTGCATTTGTTTCCTACTCCTTCACTCAGTGATGCTGTGTTTATAGCTGAAAATTGACAGTTGAGGAGTATTTATACCACAGAAACCAGCCAGTGTTGCATATCAGGCTTCATAGGAAAGTTAGAGGGCCAGCTGTTAAACATGTACTAGCATACCACCACCTATACCTCATTTAACAAGTTATTCATACTTACAAAAATGTATCCCTGTAAGTGATGATAAAAAGACAATACATATGATTTATGTGGAATACTGATTTTCTTTTTGTTTTCCTAAATATTTTTGAGGATTGAAAACTTTTGGGCCAAAATTTCCTACCTGGTTTATAGGTTCTTCACATATATTAGTCTAAAGATGGAATTCTCAACCATAAACCAGCCACCACCACTCCCCAGTGAATTGCTTACAGTATTTGTTTACAGGATTATATCATTCTTTTTAAAGGTGTTCCAAATGAAGTTATAGTGCTGTGAGGTCCAAGCTGGCAAACCTTTTTTGGTGATTTTTTGTCAGCTTTTGTTTGTGAAATTACCATTGTAGAATGGCTCTGAAACAATGTTCTATTCCCAAATTGTTGTTGGCAGATACTTAGTCTTCCAGAGAGACCATTGTTTTTGTCTGCTTTTAGTAATCTCAGCTGGCAATGAGGAGTGTGAGGCTGGACAAGAACAGGAAATCATGCCTCTGTACTAAGCCAAAGTCAGCTAGAAAGAGGGCATCTGAGGATGGTAGTAGACATTGAAGAGGGAAGAGAGGCAAAGTCAAAAAGAGAATGCAGTTATCTCAGGAACACTCACCAACATCAGAAGAACCTTATTATAACCAGGAATATTAAAAGTGCATGGCCGTGATGGAGTGTGATTCATCAGGTTAGAACCACTGAATTTATTGTTGGCTGTGCTGACAGTATTATCTTTATAGGAGTTTACCTAGTGATGTGAAGCAGGAGAGCTGCTTTATAAATTCATTATGCGATATCCAAGATCTTTCATAGTGTGATGCCAATCTCACTTCTCATTCCTTTTCTCCATGTGTTTACTCTGCAGCCAACTCTTTCATGCCTGTCTACCTTTTCATAGGCATGGCTCCTTCTTTTATCTTCATTGTGATCTGCTGCTAGTTCAGCTTCAGACTCAACTCAAAACACTACCATTTTCTCCCAGAATTCAGTCTCTCCTTCTATAGACCCATTGGTTTTCATATACACTTAAATACCTTTTTGTATGATAGTTTGTTTTTTTTTCTTTAAGGTAACAAATGTGTGTGCTTGCTTGTTTTTTTTTTTTTTTTTAATAAAGATTTCTGAGTAGAGGAAGTTTTGAGTTCCTCTCTACATTCTAGAAAAAAAGAAAATAAATTCCCTAATCACTCCCTGTATTGTGATTTGCCTGTTTTTGATTCTTTAGGCAGATACACAGATTGACCGAGAACATCAAAACTTCTATGAAGCATCACTAGAATATGTCTTTAAAATTCAAGAGGTTCAAGAAAAAAAGAAATTTGAATTTGTTGAACCGGTAAGTTACAATTTCTGTATGAGACAATAAGTCACCAACATCCTACTTAAAAAAAGGTGTGTGTATATATATATATATATTATTTTATGTTGAAATTTATGAATTTTTAAGAAATAAAAGGATATATGTTATATATACATAAATGAATACACCTCAGCAGTAAAGGGAGCCATTTATCGAACCTTTAGGTAAAGAAAGAAAACTTAAGGCTGTTTTTCCTTTTTCTGTTCCACCCTCTTTCCTTTCAAGGTTATAATCTGCCTGATTTTCCTATGAAGTCATTTATTTCCCTAAGTCACTGTAAAAAGTTGTGGATTCCCTAATGTAAACAGCAGTGTAAAAAAGAACAGGTGGCTGGTCTTTATAAGCTTACATCATTTTCTTAGCATTTTTTCCCCAAGTAATACACTAATATGTTACAATATTGCCTGGGTACACATCTTTATGAGACTTCATCTGTGATGGAAAGAGGTGAGTCAAACGATCTTCTGTTATTTAAGCTCAGTTCCCAGGAGTTGTGAGGACAAAGACAGTAAATGCATAAGTAATTAAATATCTAATTTAAGGAATCTTTTCTTTCTATACCAGTCTTTAAAAAAATCTGTTTATAATAAGAAAGAAACAAAAAAACATAACAAAACTCACTGCCATCAGAAGAACTCTATTATCATAGCGACCCCACCTTGGGTTTCCGAGGCAGTATCTTTATGGAAGTAGATTGCCCAATCTATCTTCCAAGGAATGGCTGGTGGCCATTCCGAGGAACCACCAGCCTTCTGGTTGGCAGTCAGATACCTCAGGCACCATGCCACCAGAGCTCTGATAAGGAAGTGACTATTATTATTTTCGTGAATGTAGTGACAAGAAAGGAAGATAAATTTAAAAATATATTTGACATAATTCACTTTCTCAATGAAACTCATTAATGATGCTCTGATTATAATTGGAAACTGAGACCGAATGGAGACGGCACAGTTATCAGGCTCTGAGTTGCTCCCAGGACTTTGCTCCTCTCCCTTCCTCTGATGCCACCTGACTTTTCCAGTAAACTCAGTACTTGCCACTGTTTGTGTGGTGCCTAAGGCATTTGACTGCTAACCAGAAGGCTGGAGGTTCAAACCTACCAGACACTCCTTGGAAGGAAGACAGGGCAATCTACTTCTGTAGAGATACTGCCTTGGAAACCTAAGGAAAGGTCATTGTGAGTCAGGATCAACTCCACGGCAGTGAGTTTTTAGGTACTTGGCAAGTTTATAAGACAAACCCTTCAACTAGACCATTACTCAGACTCAGGAATTTAACTTTTAACAGCATTAACTCTAAGTCTGTTTGCTGAATAACTAAGGTCTAAATCCCCTAGAACAGATTCAGATCTTCCTACATATTTGACATTCTGAGAATCTGATAAAGCTTTATAGGACTTAGAGGTCCTTCTGAAGCTCATCTGGGGTTTGTGGACAACCAGTCCACCTAAAAACCCCTACTCTAGGCAGATAGTCAATATGTATTATGCTACCTCCCCTTCTCATTAACTAGGCCTCCTGAGAACCCTACCATGGCTTTTTGTAGCCTCACCACTTACTGGCAAACTTCTTTCCTAAGGTCAGCCTTCTGGGATATCTGATTTTTTAAATTTCTTGACACCTGTCAGAATACCCCCATGAATTCTGAAAGTTTTCCTTTATACTTCTCTCCCTTTCCTATTTCCTTCAAATGCTATGCTGGGCTGTTGTGCTGTTCTTGCACCTGGAATGGCACTTTCACCTCTGTACACATTTTCACTCTCCGGTAGGGATTATGCAAGGTGGTCTGGTGCCCTTCCTGGGTCTTTTATGGCTTGTCTTGTCTGAGAGCACTGAAGCAGACCATTCTATAAAATGATGTCAGATGTAAAATTGTTTGGTCACAGTTGAGAGAAGGAATGATGAGAATTTATAAATTCTGGTGATAATATATGTGGAGGAAGTGGAAGCTGTCGTCAACTGAAATGTACTTTCTTCCTTCCCTCTACCATTTCCCAAACTAGGATGTTCTGACATGTCTTCTGAAATGCATACCTTTCTAGTGACACCACAGTCAAAATTAATGTTAAATTTGTCCTTCTTCCAAAATATTTTCTTGGCTGCTGTACTTTCCTATTAGAGTGTCTGGCCAAACCAAATAGTACTGTCAGTTTAGTCTCATTCTTATTTCCAGTCTCAGAGTCTCATCCATGGGGTTTTATTTCATTTCCATTTCATTAACAAGAAAAGTAGAAATGGGACCAATGAAACATGGGCACATTGATATTTAGGTTATGTATTAACAAATTAATCTGAAGGACAAAACTTGGAAATTTTCAGAAAGAAAACTCCCAGGAACTATAAACTGAACAATGCATGGGGACATTTTAATATCTTTGTGCAGTTTTCATTCTTCAGGAATCCAGTTTCTCTTTGCTGTACACTGCAGAAGTCTAGCAGTCTGTTCTAGTTTTTGGAGCCCCGGTGTCGCAGTGGTTAAGCACTTGGCTACCAACCAAAATACTAGTCATTCAAATCCATCAGCTGCTCTGCAGGAGAAAGATGCAGCAGTCTATTTCTGTAAAGATTACAGCCTTGGAAGCCCTGTAGGATTGTTAGGGTCGCTAGGAGTCAGAATTGACTTGAAGGCAATGAGTTTGGTTTTTCTGGTTTATTCTAGTTTTAACTTAGATTAATTTGTAAAGGAGGTGATATAAGCATTAAAGCAAAATGCCCTAGAGATGAGGTCTATTTCATACAGATTTTAAGAAAGCAAGTAGAAAATATAAAAAAAGAAAAAGGATGGTAATTCGTATAAAGGGTTCCTAAGTGGTACAAACTGTTAATGTGCTTGCTTGACTGCTAATCAGAAGGTTTGAGATTCGAGTCCATCCAAAGGGGCTGAGAAAAAAAGGCCTGATGATCTACTTGGGAAAAATCAACCATGGAAAACACGGTGGAGCACAGTCCTACTGACACACGGGGTCACCGTGAATTGGAATCAACTCAGTAGCAACTGGCTAATTCATGTTAAGTGACATTCATATTTTACGATGCTTTTTTGTGCATAATTTTACATTATTTCAGTCAATCTTAAGTTCTACTACTTGTCATAATACTTCTACAAAATATTTACTTGGTAAATATTCTTCCATTGTCATTTTTTTAAAAAAGCTAAGTATGATACATACAATGAGAGGAGACATTTAAACATTTTAAGTAAATAAATTACATGTTGTTACTGTTACAAATATACTGTCAAATCAACTTTTAAACTCAGTTTTCCATAAGCCATACAAATTCAATGATCATCTTTCCAGTTTATCATATTTTGTAGAAAGTCATTGTTGGTATCTCTCTGGTGATCTCTAGACCCACACCACACAGTTTGGTAGCAGCTATCCATATGTGATTACTGAGCACTTGAAATGAGGCTAGCTTAGGTTGACACAACAGCTCTGAATCAGATTGTGAAAGTTCAATACAGGGAAAAAAATTTAATATATCATTAATGCTTTTTATGTTGATTACATGTTGAATTGATAAATTTTGGTTATATTAACATCAAACAAAAAGGAATCCTGGTGGTGCAATGGTTAAGAGTTTGGCTGCTAACCAAAGGGCCCGTGTACAGACCCACCTGGTGATCTGCTCCCATAAAGATTATAGCCTAGAAAACTTTATGGGGCAGTAGTACTCTGTCCTATAAATCTCACTATGAGTTGGAATCTACTCAATGGCACACAACAACATGTTAAATAAAACATATTATTAAAATTAATTTGTTTATTTCTTTTTACCTTTTTTTTTTTTTTTAAATGTGGCTATCAGTTAGTTTAAGAAGCTCTGGTGGTTCAGTGCCTAAGGCATTTATTTGACTGAGAACCAAAAGGTTGGTGGTTCAAATCCACCAGCTGCTCTGTGGAAGGAAGATGGAGCAATCTATTTGCATGACCATTACCAAAGGGTTGGTATGAGTTGAAAATGACTAGATGGCACTGAGTTTTCTTTTTTTTTTTTTTTTCGGTTCACCAGTAAGTGTAAAATTAAATGTGTAACCTGTATTTGTAGCTCACATTATGTTTTTTTTTTCCCCCCTTTGGACAGTGCTTCTTTCAGATGTGCCAACAAAGTATATGAGTTCAAATCTGTAATAGGGGGAAGAGTTCAGAAAAGGAGATCCATCATCTCCTGACACTTTCGGTTGTAAGGTCCTTCTACTCCTCAGCATTGCCTTCAGTTTATGAGAGTTCTGAGGGGTTAGAAGAAGCAGCTTAAGAAGTGTTCTGAGTAAAAATAACTTAAATATTTGGGAATTGAGTCCTAGGGTTTCAGTAGTATTTTATGGTACACAAAGCTTTGTGAGTCAGAAAACTAAAGGAATCTTTCTTTGACGTAAATCTCTTTATGTTTTACTCACCTGCAATTTGTGGATGTTTTGGTTAGATCCTCTGAGCATACTGAGTTGTAGCTAATGTTTTCTGAGCAACTGCTACTATATCCTATGTTTTTCCTGTATTATTGCTTATAAACTCCACAACAACTAATTATGAATTAGTTGTTATCTTTCCAAGAGCAGTGTTGGTTCAGTGGTAGAATTCTTACCTTTCATGCAGAAGACCCCATTCCAGCCTCCGCCCAATGCATCTCATCCATAGCCACCAGCCCTCTGTCAGTAGAGGCTTGCATGATGCTCTGATGCTGAACAGGTTTCAGCTGAGCTTCCAGTCTAAGGTGGAGTAGAAGAAAAGGCCTGGAGATCTACTTTCTAACATAAGCCAATGAAAACCCTATGGGTCTCACTGGTCCCATTTGCAACTAACTGATCATGGGGTTGGTGTAGGACCAGGTAGCCTTCTATCCCATTATGCATAGTGTAATCATGTGTCCTGGGCTGATCAAATGACTGCCAACAACAACGTTATTCTTCTAGTTAAGGAAGCTAAGCCATGCAATGACTGTTAGTTGCCTGAGGTCACAAAACTAATTAGAAGGAGAGCCAGAAATTCAGAACCCAAATCACATTTCATTTTGTAGTAGCACTTACTACCACAGTGGCTGCTGCAGTATAAAAATTAGTCCTTCATAATACTTGCTGTAACCAAATAAAATGTGTGAATCTTGGATGTAGTGTTTATTGTGTGGGTACTTTATTTAAAATTAGAAGAAAATAAAAGATTTTTTTCTTTGCTTTGGTAAGTTGTTTTTGTTGTCATGTGCCCCTCCTTGGGTTTCCGAGGCAGTATCACTATATCACTACGAAAGTAGATTGCCCAACCTTCCTTCTGAGGAGTGACTGGTGGATTTGAACCACCAGCCTTCTGATTAGCAGTCAAGTGCCTTAGGCACTAAGCAGAGAAATACAATGGTTAAATGAGTCAGCTCTGGAGTAAGGTCAGTGAAATTTGGTGCCTTTCTAATGTCTGCATGGCTTAGGCAAATTATTCAAACTCCTGCCTTAGAGTCCTCATCTGTCAATTGGGGATAAAATGAACGTGTTGTTCCCAGCATTGTGGCGTGAATCAGCAAAGCATAGAATGCACAAAGCAAGTGTCTACCACATAGTTAACCTCAGTAAGCTATCATTTGATGAGAGGTATCACTTTTCTATCATTACCAAAAATGTAAACGTTTGTGAATCCCTTTATTAGTGGTAATGTTAAAGTTGTATGTAGCTTTTTAAAAAACACATGTCGGTTTTAACATGTGCTTAAATATACATATACAGTGAATTTTGTAAGAGGGTTTTAGTATTACAGTATTCCTTTTAGACTTTATTTTAGTCTTATGGTATTCTGTTTGAAATTAATATGAAAACAAGCCACTATATATAAATTAAAATATACTGATTTTTGTATTCTTCCTTTGGACTGATTAATTTTAAAGTGTTTGCTGAAGCAAATTTTACTTAGCTTGATTAATATACTTTAGTTTACTATCATGCAATATACTATAAAATACCTATATTCTCCAAATTAAAGAGTTTTGACTGATTTTGAGACTGAACAAAGAACTATTTGCTGTTTTCTTTTTAAAGTCCAACAAGTAGTATGTATATTAATTTGCATATTTTGAAAGCTAAACCTTTTGTTTTTGTTTTTTCAATATGACTAGTGTTTTAATTGGGAGCTATGGTAGCATAGTGCCTAAGGCACTTGACTGCTAACCAGAAGGCTGGCGGTTCAAACCCACCAGCCACTCCTTGGAAGGAAGGTTGGGCAATCTACTTCCGTAGTGATACTGCCTCAGGAACCCAAGGAGGGGTTGCTATGAGTCGGGGCCGAGTTGACGGCATATAACAACAACAACAACAACAACAACAACAACAGTGCTTTAATTTAGAAAATTTAATTTAAAGCAAATCAAAGTGAATAAATAAGACATGTAAGTTTTTTGCAGCTCTGTAGGACCAAAGGTAAAATTTCGATCTAGCTTAAAACCTACATGCAATTGTTCTACAAAAAGCTTTCCTGTTCAGCTCATACATTTTAAATAAAAATAAAGTCTGAAATGGGCCTTGAATTTACTTCTAGATACTGGTAGGGAAAATCTGAAACTTGTGATAGCAGTTAAATACTCACTCACTGCTGTCACATCAAATCCAACCCATAGCGAACCCTCCTTGGATTTCCGAGGCAGTATCATTATGGAAGTAGATTGTCCAACCTTCCTTCCTAGGAGTGGCTGGTGGGTTTGAACCACAAGCCTTCTGGTTAGCAGTCAAATGCCTTAGGCACTATGCCACCAGAGCTCCCAGGAGTTAGATAGTGGATAGAATTTTGTAGTCATAAGAAATATATGTTTGTTGGGCGTAGTCTTCTTGAACTTCATTTTAGAATTCAGTCCTATATATATGGTCTGCATGTAGTTTCTGGTGGACTTTATTACCCTCCTGGCTATCTCACTTTCTTCATTCCCATGAAAGGTGTAAAGATAATCTGACTATTCTCAATTGCCTTAGTTCTTTTAGTGTAGAAGTGTACCTCAGGCCACTTCATCTGAATCCGAGAATACATTTAGAGCATGATTGACAGTGTTGCTCTGGGCAGATGGGACATCTCTATCAGCAAGAGAATTTTAAGTAATGAAGGAAAACAGTTGATTGTAAGAACTGATTATTATCACTTCAGAAAAGAGTGAAAGCACGTAGGTATAAATCATATCAGTAAAAGAAAGCTTACAGCCTAGTTCTGCCTAGATTGAACAGCAGTCACCTGAAATCACTGTCTCTAATGCTTTGAAGCTTTTTCCCCTCAACCCCATGCTACCTTGAACCACCATTCCACTTTTCTTTTCTCTGACATTCACATTACACCAGTAATCATGCGGCTAAAAGTCTTGAAATAGTTAAAAGTATATTCTAAAAGTTGAAAAAGTTAAAAATATGTTTCACATCTATACTTCATTTAATTATTTGTCTGTTCATTAAAACAAAACGACAACAAAAAAATATCAAGCGACTGCCGTTAAGTTGATTCCAACTCATAGAGACCCTATAGGACAGAGTAGAACTCCACAGAGTTTCCAAAGCCGTAAATCTTTACAGAAGCAGACTGCCTCATTTTTCTCCCGTGGAGTGGGTGGTGTGTTCAAACCAGTGACCTTTCATTTTAGCAGCTGAGCACTTAAACACTGCACTACCATGGCTCCTTCTGGTAATTAAAGGCCTGGAAAATTATGAATATGTTTCCTTTGCTGACTTACAAAGAGAAAAAAAAATCAGATGTTCTTGTAGAAGTTTATCTATAAATGGTTATTGCAGTGATAAATAGTCATTTGATTCTAGAGCACTTGGGAATAATAAACTGCTGTATGAGTGTTTCCTAATGATAAAAGTTGCTTTCTCAATACTAAAATTTGATCTAATATTTTGTGGTAATGTTGTGGTTATTGTTATGATTATAAAGGTCAGGTATACTTTAAGATAGGCTGCAGGCAATCTTGTCCAAAACACTGCACGTCCTCAGATAGATTGGACAGAGAAAATGACACATGAGAAATACAGCCCTTAAAGTTTTTCAGGCTATCCTAGTAAGTTCCCTTGGTACCAACCAGTATCATTTGCCATTGAGTCGATCCCGACTCATGGTGATCCCATGTGTGTCAGAGTAGAACTGTGCTCGGCACGGTTTTCAACAGCTAATTTTTCAGAAGTAGGTCACCAGGTCTTTCTTTCAAAGTGTTCTAGGTGGACTTGAATCTCTAACATTTCAGTTAACAGCCAGATGTGTCAATTGCATCATCCATGGAGTCTTCCCCTGGTAGAGGATCATGGAATTTGTTGTGTATAAAGTGGACTTGTGTGTGAGTGTGTGTGTGTGTGTGTTTGTGTGTGTATATATAAATATATATATATATATGGCACATAACAACATACATATATTTTTCAGATATAAAATCTAAAAAAAGATTTAACTTTGCTGCCATCTACAGGTAGTTATTTCTTACATGTTCTTTTCATTAAACTTTACCCAAAGCTGCTTTCAAAGATATGGAACCAAAGGAAAAGGTGGGTGGTTCTTTGTGTGTAATGTTTCTGCACCTTCCAAAGAATTGTACGTTCTTTAGGATGTGTTCAGCATGTGTTCAAATGAATTTGTCTTCTCCACAACAAATTGGAATTTTGCTAGAAGATGCCAACGGAGTTCTTTTCATCTTGACTGAAGTTGCTATTATAAAGTGCTAAGTCTGTGGACTAAATAAAAGGAAAAATTCTCCATCTCCATTTCCTAAAACATTGTTAGGAAATTTCAAGCAGAGCTTGTATCAGACAATGGTGGCTTATTAAAGCCCATGTTGAAACATTTCCGTAAGATTGTTTTAGTTAGGGGACCCTCAGGCAGTTCATTGAATTTTTTATACGTGATGAAGAAGCTCATCCTGTGGTGAGGGTATGAGAAGTGTTGCTAGAAAAATACTCAGGAATTGGGATCGAAGAGCAGAGTTCATCATTTTCTGCAGTTGTGTCTTTTGAAATAGAGCATCAAAGTCTGTGGCCTAAGGATTACAAATGATCATTAATTAGAATTTTTAGCAGTAATTTGTGTGTGGTTCAGAATGCTTTACTTCCTTTTTCTTAAACATTAGTGTGCTCTGCCTATTTCCCATGTTCTGAACACTCAAAGTAATAGAAAAGTTGGATTGTGGGGAATTGGGAGGCTTTTGTCAAAGATATTCACAAAATATTCTCTTTGCAAGTAACATTAGAGCCTTTCTCCTTATGAGGACACTAGAGTAGCATCTGCCTTGTATGACATCCATTTCATAAAAGACAGTTTAACTGAGGTCTAATTGTAGAAGGGGATCCTGTTGTTGTTGTTATGTGTCATCAAGTCAGACTCGACCCATAGCAACCCCTCCTTGGGTTTTCAGGACAATATCACTACAGAAGTAGATTGCCCCATCTTCCTTTCAAGGAGTGCCTGGTGGGTTTGAACCACCAGCCTTCTGGTTAACAGTCAAGTGCTTTAGGCACTACACGACCAGAGCTCCCAGGGAATCCTTAGGTAGTGCAAACCATTAATGTGATTGGCTGACAACTGCAAAGATGGAAGTTTGAGGCCACCCAGAGATGCCTCAGAAGAAAGGCCTGACTATCTTCTTCTGAAAAATCAGCCTTTGAATACCCTGTGAAACACATTTCTACTCTGGCACACACAGGGTTGCCATGAGTTAGAACCAACTACACAATAACTAATCTTTTAATCATAGAAAATAAAATATGAAACAATATTTTCTCTAACAACTTCGTCAACTATATGGGGATGTTTAGGAGACTAGTATTATTTAAATACTTCAAGAGTATTTTCTTATGTTATCTCTGAAAAGCTCAAAATATACCTATCCAGACCCTAGTTAGTTAATATTTTAACCTATTATTTGATGTATTTAGGTACAATATGTACAGGAGCTCTGGTAGCATAATGCCTAAGGCACTTGACTGCTAACCAGAAGACTGGTGGTTCAGACCTACCAGCCACACCTCGGAAGGAAGGTTGGGCAATCTACTTCCACAGTGATACTGCCTCGGAAACCCAAGGAGGGTTTGCTGTGAGTCGGGGCCAACTCGATGGCATATAACAACATGTACAGTCAAATAGACTATATATTTTATTAGATAATATGACAAGTGTATCATAGCATTATTTTAGTAATGAAATTTTTGTTTTGCTAGTCATTATGAATTGCTGTACAACTGACAATGTAAAATAATTCTAAAGTAACCAAATAATAAATAGACTTTGGTACGTTATAAAGAACTATTGAACAAGAGAAGAAAAGCTCTTACCCATGTAAGAGCTTTACAAAACAAAATAATTTGAAAGTATATGCGTTTTGAAATGAAAATAACTTTTGAGAGTTGACTTGTTTATAGAAAAATCATTTCTTTCCTATAAAACCCATATTTATTGTTTGGAAATCAAACACATGTACCAACTGATGTTTAGCAGAATCCTCTCTGCTTTCCCAAGAGAGGAAGTGTCAGGGTATTATTTACATATGAAAATGGTTTTACAATGGGAAGAGGTAACTATGGGGAGGAAATGGGAGGGGAGTTGTTGCATTGTGGTAAACTGTGGTCAATGACATGAGACAAAGTATATGTGAACTGCTGTATGGAAAGTGAATTTGCTCTGTAAATCTTCACCCAAATCAATGGATTACAAACATTATGTTATTTGAATTTGAAAACCATTAGCAACTTGTCAAAAATATTTTCTAACTTTACTATAGGAAGAGTTGTGGGAGAGTTGAAATTAGTGGACAAGCCTATGGGGGAAAAAAAATCCCAGTGTATTAAATGAAAAAATGTAAATCAATTATTTTTCAGATATAACTTTTTTCATATAAAACCTGTGTCCTGTGATTCCATGGAGAGCCAGTCTTATTTTACAAATAAAAACCTAGTTAATAAGCACACATGGATTTGGGATTGGAAGGCTAGGATCATAGAATGCTAGGTGGTCTAAAGAAGATCTTACTCCAGTTCACCTGTGAAAGGTGTGTGTTATTCAGCTCCATCTTTTTGCTCACACTTTTTCCTATTTTGAGTTATTCCTATTCCTTGCCAAAATGTTGTCTATTCAAAACTCAAGTCAGTACTGCTACCTAGTGTTGCTTTTCTTAATTTCATCCTGCCAAATCCTCATTCTTCCCCTTGGGTCACACATGTTCTTCTTACCTCTAATTTCCTGGTTTGTCTTCTTTTTGTCGTTATGTGTTCTATCTCAGTGTTTCGACTAGACTCTCTAACAGGGTAGGACCTATATCACTTTGGTCTTTCCCACCCTTGGTTGTCTCTATGGGATATTTCTTCAACGCATTTGGATAGTACTTAATATGACATCTGCATGATCTGACTCAAAAATTAAATCACTGTCTCTCAAAAAGAAAATAAAGAATTCACTTTGGAATTTGTGTTTCATATTCATGAGTCTAATGACTGCCTTTGCCAAACAAAGAGATGGAAATTTTATTAGTTTGAGACATTAGAATGAGGTATAATTTTTCTTTAAACAACATTTTCATTTTTATTTCTTTATTTTTGCAGCTTTTGTCATTCCTTCAGGGCTTATTTACTTTTTATCATGAGGGATATGAACTCGCACAGGAATTCGCACCATATAAGCAACAGCTGCAGTTCAACTTACAGAATGTAAGACTATATCTGTTCTTACTGCCTCTCCTTAGCAAATCTGATGATCAAGGGTAACTATATTATAATCTAGTCAAACCATGGAATCTTTCAAAAGTTTGTCTAAAACCTCACTAACTTTAACCAATTTTGAAAAATCACTTAGAATTTATTTTAAAAGAAATTAATTTTTTCAAGCTACTGGTTGAAAGTACACCAGGAAAGAAAGACCATTATGCTAGATAAATTTATGCTAGCAAATTTTATTAAATTAAATATCACAGAAGTGTAGGCATCTGGAAACTTGGAAAATAACAATAACATCATTAATTTACTGGGTAACCTTGGGAAAGTCCCCTTTATTTATTGTGTATTTGTGAAATGAATAACCTATCCTCTGTATTATTTGTTTCTAAAATTTTATTAATAGCTAATATTTATTATTTTCAAATCATAAATTTGAATGTGTTTTGAAGCAGTTGTTATGTAACTGTGCTAAAGCATAAGTGATGATTATCTACAAACAGCCTATTTAGTTTTCTCAGGGTTTATGGTCGTGTTGTCTAATCAATATTTTAATCTATGGTTATATGTTGTTGTTGTTGTTATGTGCCATCGAGTCAGACCCGACTCATAGCGACCCCTCCTTGGGTTTCTGAGGCAGTATCACTACGGAAGTAGATTGCCCCATCTTCCTTCCGAGGAGTGGCTGGTGGGTTTGAACCGCCAGCCTTCTGGTTAGCAGTCAAGTGCCTTAACCACTACGCCACCAGTGATACAAATTCTAATTTTCAAATTATCTTCACCACTTACAACAAAGAAGAGCAAAACGAAACAAACTTTAGCCGACCTATGTCTACGTTATCAAACCTAACGAATAATAAAGTCACGATTGTTGAAATTGTCTGTAACTGAAGTTATTCCTAAAACCCTAATTGCCAAAATAATTTTCTGTAAAAGTTTAAGTTTCTCTTTTATCTGATTCTTACCATTGTGGAGATATGTACTTAATAGTTAACTAGAGAATTGGTGTGTCCCACCGAGAAATATGTAGTTAGATTTAATCTACTTTTGTTTTGAATTTCAGCTTTTTATTTTACCTAGAGTTTCTAGCAGAATTGATTTCAAATGTAATTCATTCAGTAGTTTTTTTAGCATGGGATGCATTTAGGCCTTTTCAGTAAATACAGAAAGGGAACACTGGAAAGGACAATGGATTTTTTGAACTGTTTTCATATTAAATGCAATTAGATCCCTTAAATTTGGGGTTGGGCAAGGAATTGGATAAAACTCTGGCCCTTATATTTAAAGAGACATGAGCAGCAGCCAAACAAAAGATAGGCCTATAGGGTGGACATTTACATCAGGTAAATGATTCCTCCTTGGAGGAATCAATCATGGGAGAACAGAAGGGCTGTGTATGCAGAGGGAGATAGCTGGGGATGCAAGAGTACATGGGAAGGAAGGATACAGAGAAGAGGTAACTACAGGGAGGAAGTGGGAAGAGAGGCATTAATTGTGGGGATTTGCAGTCAGTGTCATGAAACAAAATGTGTATGAACTACTGTATGGAAAATGAATTTCCTCTGTGAATTTTCACCCAAATCACAATAAAAATTTAAAAAAAAAAAAAAAGCACACCATAAAAAAAGTGTGTAGCAAAAGTGACAGCTGAAAAAATTTTTCTAACATTCTTGAGATTCAGTTCTTTTGCTTGTTATCAGGTGTAGCAAGATTTTAGAGTTAGGTGACGATGATTTGTAGGTTCTCAGGCTCATGTTGAGATAATGTTGTGAATGCCAAAGACAATTTCATAGAGAAGTGCTTCCTGCCACTGTCGCTTACCTAAATTAGCTATAAAATGAGTCAACTATTTTCTGGAGCAGAAGAAGTTAGATGTTGGAAAAGTATTCATTTTTATGAGTTGATTTATATACTCACCTATTAATAAGTATATTAAGATTTCTCAAAACCAAGTTAGATAATGCTTCTCCTTCAAAAAAAAAAAAAAAAAAAGAAGCATCATTTGGACAGATATAGGAAGCATTTTTCTTGTGTACCTCTGATTTGTTAAGTGCCAACTATTTCAAAAGTATGGGAACCTAATATTGTTTTGTTTTGCTTCCTCAAAAGAAATATAGGTCCCTATGTATCTATTTTTTACCTTAGCCTGCTCTACGAAGCTAGGAAAAAAAAACCTCAAGGTAAATCCTTAAAAAAATAAAACTTACTGCCATGGAGTCAGATCCAACTCATAGTGACACCTTGGGTTTCCAAGGCAATATCTCTACAGAAGTAGATTGCCCAATCTTCCTTCCGAGGAGTGACTGGTGGGTTTGAACCACCAGCCTTCCAGTTAGCAGTCAAATGCTTTAAGCACTATACCTCCAGAGCTCCCAAAAAACAACCAAACTCACTGCTATGGAGTCGGATCCGACTCATAGAAACCCGTTCTTGGGTTTCCGAGGCAGTGTGACTATGGAAGTAGGTTGCCCAATTTCTCTCCGAAGGAGTGGCTCGTGGGTTTGAACCACCAGTCTTCTGGTTAGCAGCCAAATGCCTTAGGCACTACACCACCAGAGCTCCCCCAGGTAAATCCTTAGTGAATGCAAATACTATTTAATGAATATTATAACATATTAAAATATTTTGATGTCACAATGGGAAATAGGAAAAAAGTCACACAGAGACACAGACACACACATACACACACGAATGTCAGATAGAAAGTGCATGTCACTAACCGTAAGTCTCAACATTGTAGTGAATTGGATTTGGTGATAGTGCCTAATGGATCAAGGTTACTCTTTACACCACTCACAGTTTGGAAACTGTAGGTTGCAGGTAAAATAATAATAAAATTGTTGTTTCTTTTTACTTAAGACAAGAAATAATTTTGAAAGTACTCGTCAAGAGGTAGAGCGGTTGATGCAAAGAATGAAATCTGCCAACCAAGATTACAGACCACCCAGCCAGTGGACGATGGAAGGCTATCTGTATGTCCAAGAAAAACGTGAGTCAATAAGATACATCATAATGTCTTTTATGATTTAACACTATTTACATAATATGTGGCTTAATTAGCATTATTTCTTTCAAATTGTTGTTGTTATGTGCCATCGAGTCGGACCCAACTCATAGCGACCCCTCCTTGGGTTTCCGAGGCAGTATTACTATGGAAGTAGATTGCCACATCTTCCTTCTGAGGAGTGGCTGTTGGGTTTGAACTGCCAGCCTTCTGGTTAGCAGTCAAGTGCCTTAGGCACTATGCTACCAGAGCTCGAAATCCCATTGCTATCAAATTGATTTTTACCCATAGAAAACCTATACAACTCTTGTAGAACTGCCCCTTTGGGTTTCCAGACTGTAAATCTTTACTGAACCAGTCTTTCACATATTTCTCCTGTGGAGTAGCTGGTTGGTTCACGCCACTGACTTTTCAGTTAGCAGCAAAGCACTTAAATCACTGGACCACCAACGCAATGCAATGCACTGCCGTGGAGTCAGATCCAACGCATAGCGACCTCTCCTTCGGTTTCCAAGGTGGTATCCCTATGGAAGTAGATTGTCCAGTCTTCCTTCTGAGGAGTGGCTGGTGGATTTGAACCATCAGCCTTCCGGTTAGCAGTCAAATGCCTTAGGGACTATGCCACCAGAGCTCCCACGTCCCCTGAAATTCCTTATAGCTTTTTCATATTAAGTACACTCTCCAACAGCATCACCAAAGGGAAGAAATTTTTGCACATTTCACCTCTTAGGTTGTTAAATTATTGAAATTGGAACTTACAACCTTCATTGGTAATATGATAACATGAATTCTATTTTAGAATTTAATTGTGACACCTAATCTTAATTTAAAGTTTCATGTAATATTGAAAATCAAACCTTTATCAGGATGAATTATCTTGGCGACTATCATAATAGTTTTTCCCGCCAGCAGCATTGTTTCATTTAATTCTGAGCTCTGTCAGTTTTCCCGAGTAAAATTGCCAATTGTGTAATATCAAATTGGCACTCCTTGCTTCCTGAGGTTAGGACATAAGGTCAGATCCAATAGAGCACTATTATAATTGCCTCACATTAAAAAAGTTCTTACAAAAATTAACAGAGTCATTCAAACTTTTATGTAGACTCCTTCCTGCATGTTACTTGTCACCAAGCACAACCAGTTTGATTATTTGGACTCAATTAACACTCTATATCAAACCAGCTATGATTTAATCCAGTGTTTCTCAAACTGTCAGGTGAAGGAATGCTTGTTTTAATTTCCAATCCATCATAGATCAGTGTGATTGCAAAGTACAAGATTATGAACTTGGATTTTGCAAGTCAAATTCTTATAAAAGTTTTGAAACTCTTATTTTCACTTTCTGAATTTTTCTGGCATACTGGGAAAGCCACATGTAGTAGCCCTGGTCTAAAGTCTCCACTTCAGTAGAAAAACGAAGTTGTTTTGTTTAGTAAGATACTTTAGTTACAAGGTTTGGGAAGGGAACGCCAGAGGTACTGGGTTGACTATGAAAGGCTTTTGGTATGCATGCAGTATGGTCAAGAAAACATGAACACATTTTATATTTGGCATGCCCAGTTGATGCTCATTTGATGAATGGCATGATCCAGCAAATAAGGACTTGATATATAAAACTCGGCAAATATTTATTACTGTGTAGATGAGACAGGATTTTCTCTCTCATGGCTAGCTTCCTTGCCTGTGTTTTCTTTTCAGATCTTGAAATGATAAATCTAGTGACCTGCCCAGATACTGTATAATCAAATCATAATAATTAACTTTTACCCATATTTCATGAAAAATGGCCTAGTCATTGGTCATATTTGGGATATATGAATTTGATTTAAGGCTCTAAGGAACTTTTTGAATAATTAAGTTTTGAGAGCCTCAATGTGTGAAGAGTTTACATTTTACATCACTAAAGAATATGATTTTGCCATATAGAAGAACTTGCTGAGAGTGAAGGTTATTTGGACAGGCAAGTGATAAAGAAGATGATAGAGGAATTTTTTACTCATTGAGACCTCATGTTTTCTCTCTCAGTTCTTTTCCAACTGAAGTGCAGTTGTTGAAACTTGTATACACACAATATTTTGTTCTAAACAAAAAAGGTTTGTTTCATTTAGGCAAATTTTTTCTACATGATCTTCAGATAGATCATTTCCAATTGCTATGCAAGGGTCTGTCCATTGTGTGCTGCCATGGTTTGCTTACCGATTCCCTGCTACTGGACATTTAGTTCTATCAGTCTCTAAGCATACGTTTGGAACACACCCTTTAATAACTTAGGGAGTGCATGGGTAGACTAAGTGCAGTGTTTCATTAACCTATCTGATATTCACATCTTTTGTTCTACAGTACTTGATTTCTTTTCTGGGCTCAGTCTGAACAGACCATTTAGTCATTTGTGGTACTGGCCTCTCCTTTGAACTTTCCTGTCTCTCTTAATGACACCATGGGCTCTCCTTGCCACACACATATTAAAAAGTGTACAATTTGATAAGTTTTGCTATATGTATACACTCATGAAATCATCAAAATCAGCATAAAGAACATAGGCATTACCTTGAAAAGTTTTCTCATGCCCAGTTTTAATCCCTCCCTCCTGCCATTCCCCACCCTTCATCTTTCTCCTTACCCTTGCCTAGTTATTTAAAAAGAAAAATGAATAAATTTATATTTTTTCTAATTATTATCTTATAGTATTACACAAAGGACAAATATTAAAAGCATTTTGCAACTTGGATCTTTGAAAACATTTATAATAAGAATATGAAATCTAATCAATTTTAAGATATATTGATTGTACACTTGTTATCACTGAATGAATGACTGGGGGTACAGAGTTGTAAGAAAGAATATGACTTCATGGTGTTTACTCTGTAATTCAAGATGCAAGACAAACATGTGGAATTAGCAATTCTTCATCGATAGTAAATATCAGAGTTGTAAATTGAGTGGTAAGTGGAGA
Organism: Orycteropus afer afer; assembly: GCF_000298275.1. Taxonomy (NCBI): domain Eukaryota; kingdom Metazoa; phylum Chordata; class Mammalia; order Tubulidentata; family Orycteropodidae; genus Orycteropus; species Orycteropus afer. The sequence goes on from NW_006921634.1 coordinate 15,158,668, forward strand.
AGATACTAATGCATAGTAGCAGGAGGTTGTAGGTTGGACACAGATCCCCACTCTATTCAGATATGTAGTGTTTATGTTACTCACTGGGAAATCTGGTAGCATAGTGCCTAAGGCACTTGACTGCTAACCAGAAGGCTGGCAGTTCAAACCCACGAGCCACTCCTTGGAAAGGTTGGACAATCTACTTCCGTAGTGATACCACCTCAGAAACCCAAGGAGGGGTCGCTATGAGTCGGGTTTGACTCGTCGGCACATAACAACAACAACAACAACAACATAATGATGTTGCAAGAATTAGAAATAATGTATGTGAAAGGTCTATGTTATTAGTGTTGATGTTAAAATTAAAAAAAAAAAAAAAAAAAAACACAATACTATTCTTACCATGAGCTGTTACTATACTATGCACTTTAAATAGAATTATCCCATTTAATTATTTATTTATTTATTAAAAATTTATTATTTTATTTTGATTTGGGCAAAAGTTTACAGAGCAAATTGGTTTTCAACAATCAATACACTTTCTGTTTTGTGACATTTACTGTAATCCCCACACTGTAACAGCATTCTTCCCACTTCCTCCCTGTGCCTATCACTCCCTTCATTCTTCCTTCCCATCCCCACCTTCTCACCTCTATCCCTTGACAAATGCTATCCTCTTGATTTTATGTGTTTGATTGTGCTAATGAGTGCATAACCTCCTGATATTGCAGTTCATCTTAAGATCTGTCTGTTATTTGGCTGACAGTTGATTCACAAGGGTCAGTTCAGTTTCTAGCTTGAAGAATGTCTAAGCGCCATAGTCTGAGATTCTACCAGCCTTCATCAAACCAGTAAGCCTGGTGTTTTTTTATTTTGAATTTTGTTCCATACCCCTCACCCCCACCAATCACCATCTCATATTGTGATCCCTTTCAGAGCAATCAGAAGTGATAGCTGGGCACCACCTAGTCCTTCCACTCCCAGGATTGTGGAGGCAAGAATTTGTATATTCTGTTAGTGCTTTGGACTAATTGTTTCCTTGTGCCTTTGACTTTTCTTCACTCTTCTTTTCTCCAGATGAGAGACCAATAATTTCAACTTAGATGACTGCTCATAAGCTTTCAAGACCCCAATCACTAATCACCAAAGTAGGATGTAGAACATTGTCTTTATGGACATAACATGCTATGTTATGCCAGTTGACCTTAGTGACCCCCAAAACTATAGACCTGAGCCTCCACATTCAGCAATTTATTTCCTCAAAGTGTTAATTGTGACTTAGATGTTTTCAAAACTTTGTCCCCTGTATGCTCTACTACATTCATGGATATATTGGAAGCCCATATAAATGCATAGTCCATATAAATACATATATGTGGGTGTAGTCCCATTCACCTTCCCACCTCTGTTCTGATTGAGTGTCTATCTATGTATCAACCCATAACTTACTCTTATTACTGTTATCGCAAGATTGTGTATGTAGTAGCATTCGCCTTTGTTGCCTTTAACTCTTGTCCTCCTCACTGTGTCTTCCACTGCCTTGATGATTTTGTGCTCACCTCCTCCTTATTGTTTGCTGCCTTTTTCTTTACCCATGTTAATAAGTCTACCCTCAAGTTGGTGATTTTTCCTCCCTTCCCCTCCCACCACTGGTAACCTTCAAAGAATGATTATTTTATGTGTAAATCTTTTCTTAACTTTTTACAGTAGTGGCCTCATATAATAATTGTCTTTTGTGATTGACTAATTCCACCAGCCACTCCTCGGAAGGAAGGTTGGGCAATGCTACTTCCGTAGTGATACTGCCTCAGAAACCCAAGGAGGGGTCGCTATGAGTTGGGGCTGACTCGATGGCATATAACAACAACAACAACAATTTCACTCAGCATAATATCCTGTAGGTTCATCCATGTTCTGATGTGTTTCACAGCTTCATCATTATTCTTTTAAAAAAAAAAGTGATAAAATAACAAACAAAAAAACATCACTTTAACAATTTCTATGTATATAATTCAGTAACATTAATTCCCTTCACCATGTTCTGACATCAACACCATTATTTCTAAGTTTTTTTTAAGTCACCCCAAACAGAAACTGAGTACCCATAAGCAATGGTTTCCCACCCACCCCCAACCCTGACAACTACTAATAATTTTGCTTCTGTGTATTCCTAGATATTTCACACAAGTGGGGTCATACATATTTGTGTCTGACTTTTTTCACTTAGCATAATGTTTCAAGGTTTATCCATGTCATAGCATGCATCACAACTTCATTTCTCTTTATGATTGAATCTTATTTAATTCTTAAAACAAGTTAGAGAATATCGTTCTCCTTAAAGTCAACTCCACGACCCTTAGACATCCTTCAAGCCTTGAATTGAACTCATCCCTATGGCTCAACTTTCAGCCAAGTGATAGACGGTCCTAAAAGGTGAAAAATAATATCAGAGAGGTACATTCTCATTAGAACAATCAACCATAAGAGATCAAAAAAGGCAGCATTTGCCCAGGGGTAAAGCTAATAAGGACGTTATGGGAAAGGAGGATGAAGGGAAATGGTAAACACAGGAAGGAAGTGAGAAGAATGTTGTTACATTGTGGGGATTGCAATGAATGTCACAAAATAAAATGTGCAGGAAGGTGACTGGAAAACCAATTTGCTCTGTAAACTGTCAGCCAAATTACAGTTTTGGTTTTTTTTAAAAAAAAGAATTTATAAATCAATTTCAATCACATGTCCTATGATGAGAGTAATGCCATCTGCAGCTCTTAGCTGAGCGTTCTTATATGTAAAACAATCATTTATAATGTTTGACTTAAGAGGTTCGTAAATAAAATGTTGACACTTAGTAGGTATTCAGTAAAGTTTACTTCCTTCCTGCCCTCCCATGCTATCTCAGGAATCTCAGATGATTACTGAGTAAGATAATTAAACATCTTTTATTTTGCAATAAATTTGTATTAGGGACTTCAGAATTGCTTGTGTAAGAACATCTGCCCTGGCCTAATGCCACACAACTTTAAAGTAAACAGCATGTGTGTGCAGTAAACTTTCTTTTTCTTTGACAATATTATCATTTTATTGTCCACATTGCCACCAGCATTTGACATTGTCATTCTTTTTTCATTTTAGCCATTCTTCTTTGAGTGAGGTGACATCTCATTGTGATTTTTTTTCAATTTTATTTTTTGTGGATAATATGTGCAGAAAAACATACACCAATTCAACTGCTTTGCATGTGCAATTCAATAGTGTGCAGTAAACTTGAAGATTAAATGCATGAGATTCTGAACTTAACGTGGAGGGAAAATATAGCATCTAAGTCTAAAGTGTCATTAGAGCCTTGTGGTAGCTTTATTTTAAAATTACGTAATATTGTTTCATAAATCACTTCCTAAGTAACAAAGTCACCAGGAGGAATTGCATCTATCCACTTTATGCTAATCAGCTTTAAGTCTTTAAGTATTTCATACCACAAGTGATAATTATCAACAAGTACTGTTAAGTATTATAGTGTGAAGTGGTCCTAAAACTGAATTAAGTTAACTGTAATAATCCTTTGTGATTGCAAAGTATATGGCTGCACCTCATAATTTCAACATCTGGAGTGGCTTAAGTAGTAAAATTAAACATGATACTAAGGACACTAAAGGAAAAAGAAACCAAATGACTCATGAAACATTTTTTCTCTAGCGTTTTATTTTTTTTAAATAAATCTCAATGCCTTGCTTTTACACATAAGATTCTGAAATCTAGCTAGCAATAACACTGTATACAGTTGCTTAAAGAATCCAGGTATTTAGTAGGATTGATTCCCAGATGGAAGAACTATATAGAAAAGCAGCTCCTTTGTCAACCCATATGCAGATATTCCTTATCTGCTATGACATTTTGGTGGAAGATACTTGGCTTTCCAATAGGAAAACTGAAGATTTCCCACATTGGATGTTGGAAAAATTGAGCTAAGAATGTATCCCTGTACACTGATGTAGCAGCATCCAATTCCTCAGGGAGAATAATGGACAATGACATGGTGTAATGTGGGAGAAGATTACACAGTATTTATGGGCAAACAGAGAAAAAGTAAACATTGCACATATTCCAATGTCTATAAACATAAGTAGTAGAAAGTATAAGTAGAATTTATTTTTTTCAGACAGTGGTATGAGGAAATAATTTAAAAATTGGTAAACCTAGTAAACTCTCAGAGCAAGATGAGTGCCAAGTATATGTAAGGTCCTATTCCAAGGCTTAAGCAACACATCACACCTCTCATGCAGTCTTAACATCTAGTGGTGGAGACAGACAGTAAATAGAATGAATAAGTAAAATGCATCACATTTTAGACATTGATAAAGCAAGAAAGATAGCTAAGAAGTATCAGGATGAGAGGTTACATATCTTTTCAGGAAAGGCCCTTTCATAAAGATGATATTTAGGGAAAGACCCAGAGGAGGTGAGAATGCAAGTCATTCAGGGAGAATCCAGGCTGAAAGAACAGCAAGTGCAAAGGTCCTGAGGTAGGAATGCATTCAGTATGTTCAAGGGCCAGCAGGGAGTCCGGTATGGCTAGAACAGAATGAGCAAGACAGAAAGTAGTAAGAGGTGAGAAAGATAATGAGGGGCCAAATAATGTAGGGCCTTGTGTATTATTATAGGCTCTTTGGTTTTTACCCAGAGTGAGGTGGGAACCCACTGGGGGGGGGGGTTGAAAAAGGAGTGAAATAACATGACTAAATTTTCAGCAGCATATTTCTGGTAGTATTGAGAAGAGGGGGAAGGAGTAAAAGTAGGGAGACTAGTTAGAATAAATAACTCAGGAGTTGCTTATGGCTTAAGCCAGGATGGTCACAATAAAGGTGGTAAGAAGTGGTTGAACTCTGGCTGTAGAGACAACAGTTCTGACTGTAGATGCACCAGGATTTGGTGATGCATCAGCTGTGGAATATGAGAGAAAGGTAAGAGTCAAGGTAGACTCTTAAGTTTTTAGACCTGAGCATCTAGAACAATGGAACTGCCATTTAAGGAGATGACTTTGCTCTGAGAGAAGCTGTCTAAGCATTTTACATATACTATTTCTCATTCTTTCTACTTTGCTGGGGTATAAGTATACTACTTTCACAGATGAGATGCCTGAAGCTTAGATATACAGACATTTCTTGTAAGTTCACAGGGTAAATGTGAGAGTTACAAGTTATTTTATTCCAAGACACTTTATACAATTCACCACTCTTTTTTCCATGATGCCCTATGTCACATACAGCAGATGTTCCAAACTTGCATAGTATATGGAGACACTCAATTAATTATTTTCACATAGAAAAGTGTACAAACTTAGATGCAAATTTCTTACAAATAAAATCTGAACTTGTATTTGTTTCTTTCCATTAGGACCACTTGGTTTTACCTGGATTAAACATTATTGTACATATGATAAGGGAAGTAAAACATTTACAATGAGCGTTTCAGAAATGAAATCCAGTGGGAAAATGGTGAGTTGGTTTATTTTCTTTAAAAACTGAGTTTATAATTTAAGTAAAGGCAGTGAAACGACAACAAACAAAAAAGCCAGCATCTGCTTGCTTTTCTAATAACAAATCCACAATCATAAAAAATTGAAAAGTCAAGTATGTTTTCTTACTTCATAAACCACTTCAGTGACCTTAACGACTTAGAAAGAATTAGCCAGGGTTTCCTTTAACTTGACCATGAAATATCTATAAGCAATTGAGTTAGCTACATGATCACTGATCCTTCAGTGGACTACTGGCCATCTCACATTCCCGGGCCGAGTTGTTTATCCTGTGCTTTTGGGTGGCCAGCAACCAGGAGGCGATTGTCAGTGGCTGGACCTGGCTCAAGGATTCTGTGTCTTCCCCTCAGGTGGCCTCGGTGGGAGGCCGCATTTGCCCCTGAATACCTCTTCCTCCTCCACAGGGCTATGTACTCTTCATGAAATGCTGGACAACATGGTTTCCCAGAAGAAACCAATCAATGCTCATTTACTCCAAAAGTAAATAGGTCACTGATGTCTCGCATGGCTAGTGAACAGTATAGAACACAGTGTACTTTGTTTGAGGAGGTGCTACAGAGGGCAACAACTCTGTTGCATGTAGTATATAATCTTTCTGTGAGTTAAGATATGAATATGGGCATTGATTGAACTTATGAATTACATAGCTAGTCATCTAAGAATCATTGTCCAAGAACCTTAGGGCTGGGAGTTTTCCTGGAGATCACTTAGTTCAGCCTTCTTTTAACAAATTAAGAAATAAAATTTGATTGACTCACCCAGCTAATTTGTGGCATAGATCATTGTAGGGGTGACTGTTGATCTAACTTAGACACATGCTCAAATACATCAACTGAAACTTATTGTTCTTGGGCATTCATTAGAGTCTAGTAATTCAAACTGAATGACATAAAATAAATAGAACAAACCAGAGAAAAAGAAACTTTAGATTGTTCGCATCATAAAAAGTTATTAAGTGCTATAAACAAATCCAGTTTCTACTCTCTGGATTTCAAAATAGTAGATATTGCCAGAAAGTCAGCCTACATGACAGTCAGTGAGCTAATTATACAAGTAGACCATGCCAAAGTTCTGTAAATAAATCTGTGAGCCTTGCAATCAAAAATAAAATTAACCAGGTATTGCCATCGCATAGATGTTTCCTTTACTGACATCTTTTAAATATAGAAGACAATTCCTGTGAATTAGATCTATATTAGATTCTGTCCAAAAAGTTTTAGTTTTAGTAGTAGAGTTGCAGTTACCAGCATAGCAATCACATGGTAAGCATGATAGTAATAACAATATACCAAGGATATATTAGAACTTTATTATTCTAGTAGCTCTTTTGAGACTTTGAGCTAGGCTTCAGTATAGGGCTCTAACATGCACATTCATGTGCATACGAGCATGCACACACATACTATACTAATCTCCTAGCATTTCAAGGAATTAGAATTCATAATAACAGTGTTGTGTCCTAACAAGCATTCTATATATCAAATTATTATAGAATCTAGATTTCACACCTGGTCGAACACAGTACTAAGAAAGTGTGTAGATACATTATGATATAATTAAATGTAGGTAATAATAAGTAAGTGTATAGAAAGGTATTAAACAGAAATGTCATAAAATTCTTTGAATAAAATGTGTATATGTGATTATTTACAAATTGTTTGATATTATACTTGGCCACCTAACATTAGAAAAGAAATCTTGGTGTTTATAAGATATTGGGTGTGATTTTGACATATATCTGTAAGCTATGTTCTGTGTTAACATTTTAATGCAGTAGTTTTAAATAGTATATTTAATATATTTTAAATTAATTGTCATCATGTTAATATGTGCCCTTCTTATTTCAGAATGGCCTCGTTACTAGCTCACCAGAAATGTTTAAATTAAAATCGTGTATCCGACGAAAGACAGATTCCATTGACAAGCGATTCTGCTTTGACATAGAAGTAGTTGAAAGGTTTGAGCTTTTCTTTTCACTATATTTTTGATAAAATAAACTATTTCTTTTTCTGTCTGTGCTACAAATAAGAAACAGCATTAAAGTGCTTATTTTTCAGTCTCTGTCTTTTAAAACCATATGCATATTCATATCATTCTTTCACATATTCATTTAACAAATAATAATTCATGATACTTTCAAAAGGCAAATAAGACACAGAATGCCAAGAAAAAGTCACATCACTCAAGAATCTGGAAAATCAGTATAAATGACTGTATTAAGGGAAAGTACATAGACTGGACTTGAGGTCCCTGTCCACAATGAAGGAACTTGACAGCACTTTTCATAGCTCAGAGGTCATCTTTTTTCATCGGTTTTGACGCCTGGTGGCCTTGCTTCTAAGGAATAGTAAGGCACAGAGGGGAATACCACAGTTCAGTGCAATAAGGAGGCCTACTGTGTGCAAAACACTATTCTGGGTAATCATCTATAGGGTATTGGAAGAGACATCAGTGTTGTACATCTGAGTTTATAATTGAATGAGATTGTTTAGGTCTTCACCCTTATGGTTTGAACACAAATAGAATAAAAACAAAATAAGAACAGGTATGCTTTTTGCTCTCTGTTTTGTCTCTTGATCTGTTTTTCCCCCTATGTTGCTGGAATGCTCTTCTGAATACTCTAGCTTATGCTGTGTGTCTGTGCATGCGCATACATGCTATATATGGTGTTATACTCTATGTATTCCATAGCTTGTAGCTATCTAGCAGGGTAAGGCCCCATTTCTTATGCATCTTCAAAATTGTCTTGGCTATTTTGGCTCTATATTCTTTGTTACTGTTTTTAGGATCAGCTTATTAAGTCCATCCTCACCCCTTTTTTCCCCAGAAATACCCTCTGGGATTTTTTATGGGAATTGCATTAAAGTTATGAATTAATTGACAGAGAATTGACCTCTCCTTAAAGATTTTAAATATGTTTATTATTATTTTATTAAGGTTTCTTGTTGGGTACCTTCTTTTTTGCAATTTTGGATGACATCCTTTTCATTACATATTTTTTTTTCTTAATTATTTGATACTGCTATAGAAAATGCTTATATATATATATATATATATATATATATATATATATATCTCCTATAATTAGCATGGGAGCTCTGGTAGCATAGTGGCTAAGACACTTGCCTGCTAACCAGACGGCTGGCGGTTCAAACCCACCAGCCACTCCTCGGAAGAAAGGTTGGGCAATCCTACTTCCGTAGTGATACTGCCTCGGAAACCCAAGGAGGGGTCGCTATGAGTCGGGGCCGACTCGACGGCACATAACAACAACAACAATAATTAGCATATTTGCTGAACTTTTTTATTTGTTTTAATAATGTGTGGTAGACATTTAGAATTTTGATGGAGAGAAATAATGACATGTTGGTACTTTTTCTTATCTTATTTCAACACTTTTTTACTTTTGAAACTTTGGAGCACCTTGGTAGAGTCTGTGTTTCAGTTATCTCATCTGTAAACTAAGGATGATAAGTACCTACCTCAAAGGGTTGTTGTGAAAATTCAATGATATAATATAAGGAAGCTTACTTATAATACACTACTTGGCACATGGTAAATAGTCAACACATATTGATAGTCATTATTAATTTTATTATTGTCATTGAATATTATCATTACAATGGTGGGTAGGAAAGGTGATGGTACATTTACTTGTCTTGATCTTTATATATATTTTCCTTTCCCTGTCATTCTAATGACCTGTTTTCTTATTTATAAAAGAAATGTGTGTCTCTATTTTCAGTTTTTCCAGAATTTTAATCATGCCATGTATATAATGAAAGTTTCTTCTTAATGTTTTTCTTCACAGAGTCCTTTGATTTTGTGTTGAAACTCATTTTCTAGGCTGCCTGCATATGTTAACTAAATTACTTCTCTAATTCTACTATTTCTAGGATTTCATATCTTCGTTTTTCTTAGAATCCACAACCCCCTTTTATCTTTTTCCTCTCTCTCTTTTTCCTTTCTTTGAAGTCCATCCGCAAATAACCATTACAGACTGGATGTATAGGACATAATTGTTTTTAGGTGAATACATTTTAATATCATGGTATGGGTAAAAACTTTGGCTTTAGTATCTTTTCAATAATTAACTAGTTATGATATAAGGCTTTCCATACTATACATCCACTCCTCGGAAGGAAGGTTGGGCATTCCTACTTCTGTAGTGATATTGTCTTGGAAACCCAAAGAGGGGTCGCTATGAGTCGGGGCCGACTCAATGGCAAATAACAACAACAACAACAACATACTATACATAGTCATCATGATTTTTTATGACTAGATTGTATTACATGGGGACATATACTTCATCATTCTCATTTTGTGGAATATTTAGATGGTTTTGAAATTTGTGAATATATCTTTTCTTCCTTTTTAGTCATTTCAGAGTAAATCTTTAAAACTAGCCTTCTTCCAACAATCTATACCTAAAAAAAGTAATAATGTTACCACTTGCAATTATTAGAGTTAAAAATGTTTTAGTGTATGCATCCACAGTGATTTTTATAAGTCAGTATTTTTCTTTTCATTCTTTCTCAATCATTTGTTTTTCTCCTTTTTTCTTGTCTTTTTTTTAATCTTTCCCTTTTTTCTTCAAAATTTACCTTTATAGTTAATTATATATCTAAAACTGATACATTTTTAAAGACATTTCAAGAATAACTAAATATACAAAATATTTGTTTTTAATAGGCATGGGATCATCACATTGCAGGCCTTTTCAGAAGCTAATAGGAAACTTTGGCTTGAAGCCATGGATGGAAAGGAACCAGTAAGAATATGACACATCCTCTAATTCAAGTTTTATTGTCACTTCTAATAATTGCAAATAGCCTGACTCCAATATCTGCCTCTGAATTTTTTCTTTTCATGTATGTAATGTAAGTACAAAGGTTAAAGTAGCAAGTTCAAGGAGTTAACTTTTACTGTTTTTCTAGTGTTCGTTGCCTTGGCACATACTTTCTTACTTGTTTTTCAGGGATTATTTTTTTTAACTTCTCATAACCCACCAGTTTGTCTGCACTTGTTAGACTACATTATTCAATAAATAATTATTGAGTGCCCACTCTCCCCAAAGGCTGTGCAGGACACTGGAATCAGTAGGGAAAAAAAAAAAAAAGTTTCAGAGAACTAATCCTCTAGCTTAGACCATATTTTGAAGTATTATTTGATACAGCTGCATTGGCATGCCATTTTCCCCTCCATTCTTTGTCCCATTTTTCTAACAGTTGTTTTGACATTGATATGATAATATGCTTACAAATATGGGAGTGGCTCTTTTTATGTAACAGAATAATTCATTGGTCACTGTGTACTTTATGAAGAGGGGTGAGAGGACAGTATAAATGTCCCTTGAGAACCTTTCTTCAGAAGGCAAAGAACCTGCAGACACCCCAGAGCAAGCTACCTGTGCGGTAACACACTGCCACACAGAACGTGGCCCCAGGACATATGCCAGCCCTCCCTCAAACCATGTTATCAGAACTGTGTGCAGAAGATGTGCACAGAACTTGAGATTAAGCCTTTTGAAACTTTTATAGCAATTTGATAATCATTTTAAGGCTGTTGAATTTAATAATAAGAAAATAGGCTTCACATCTATTTGTTACTATGTTTTATACAATAGTTTTATTAACTTTTACAGTAGTGAGTCTGTAGTGAGTCTATTCAAAATGAAAAAAAAAAAAGAATGAAACAAAACAAAAAAATAGAAACTTGTTTCTTCACCACAAATAGTTAAGAATCCCTGACCTCAAGTGTATGCTTAAGACGATGCGGTATGTCAAGAAACAGCAGTTAAGACTGTGCACATTAAGAACAAAACACTAAACAGATGGAGAAAGTATACTGAGTCATGTTGAGGACAAGATTGGTATATAGAAATCATAGGGAAAGGCAGGATCTGTGCTCAGGATAGGGCAGCCAGGGACTGGATGTCATGGCATGCAAGGTTGGTGTCACTGCAGGAAAGAGGTTGGGTGACAGAGCAGAGAGAAGGTGTTGTGGAAACAGCAGTTGCTCGACCTTGAAAGTAAGACCTTCCCTTTATACATCGCTTTGCTAATTTTTTGCGCTGGGTCCTTAACTGCTAATAATTGATTGCCATCTTTCTTTTTTTAGATTTACACTCTGCCTGCCATTATTAGCAAGAAAGAAGAAAGTAAGTTGTTTTTAATAATTGTTTTAAATTTTATTATGTAGCTATTTTTATCACAAGGCTATTATGTGACATTAATTTTATAAAATAGGTAGTAGCTCTGGGAAAATAATAGAAACACACTTGTATGAGTGTCCTAGGATTTCCATAATGAATCACCACAGAGTAGGTGGTTTAAAACAACAAAAACTTATCCTGTAACCACTCTGGAGGCTAGCAGTCTGAAATCAAGCTGTAGCCAGACTATACTCTGAAGATTCTAGGGAAGGATTCCTTCCCTGATGCTTCTGGCTTCTGGGGGTCCCAGGCAGCCTGACTCCAATATCTGCCTCTGTCTTCACATGATTGTCTTCCCTGTGGGTCTCTCTGTATTTCTCTCCTCATTTTATATGAAGAGTAGAACATCCCCATACGGATTCCTAGGTTGCAATCGCAGATCTTCAGGTCTATCTCCTGCAGCGCCAGTACGTGGCTTACCAGCTGAGCACTTAACCACTAGAATTGCACCACTAGAATTCCTCATGTGGAGACTATTGTTGTTAGGAGCCATCAAGTCATCTCTGACTTACAGCAATCCTCTGTACAACAGAATGAAACACTGCCTGGTCCTGTACCATCTTCACAATCTTTGCTATGTTTAAGCCCATCATTGCAGCCACTCTGTCAATCCATTCTGTTGAGGGCCTTCCCCTTTTTCTTTTGAATTAGGGTCCAGCCTACTCCAGTATGACCTCATGTTAACATAAGTAATTCATCTGCCAAGATCCTACTTCCAAATAAGGTCACATTCACAGATACCAGGTGTTAGGGCTTCAACCTATCTTTCAAGGGTCACACTTCAACCTATAACAATACCATTGATCTTCGGTGCAACAAATTTGAAATCTTTAGTCAAAGAAGATTTTTATTATGCAAGAACCAGTAGCTAAGGATATACAGTAATGAAAATTAATTTTTATTTCCTTGGTTTTTATTTCCTTATCGGTACTAGCTCTGCATTATGTCGGAAATAGTTTTGAGGCAGTTGATATTTAGTTTGCTTTTTATATCAGTAAAGGACTTCTTTATCTTGTTTTCCCTGCTCCAGTTTTCTCAAAAGTGCAAGATTGAAAACGTAACTATTTTGTGTTGGTTTGAGGGGATAGTAACCTGGAATGGTTACAATCAAGCATCTTGTCAGTGACACATGTACCTATAATATGTAAGAAAGCATATTTTCACTGAATTATTACAGAATTCTTGATATAAAACCATTCTTTTTATATGTTTTCCAACATATCCTTAATTCTCTCTAAACACCTACCACCTTCTTGCTACCTTTTATCTTTGGTTAGTTTAAGGTATTTTCATGTGTACTTTATTTACGTAAGTTTTTCTATATTTAAAATTGGTTTGTGTATTTTTCTCTAGAATTATGTGTATACTTTTTAAAGCAATTTTAAGATTTTTCTAATTCAATTGAATTTCTCTCATGTCTTCTAAATTTACTTTTGAAACAGACTTAATAGCCCTGACTTTTAGATTTCTATTAAAATACAAGTAAGAATGATTTAAAAATCAAAAGTAGGGACAACACTCATTTGCAAGTCATATCGAGTGTATAAAAAAGCCTATCATTTTAACTAAATTAAGTACTTTGTGGTGATTCATTTCAGAATTATGGAAAATATTTTTCACTGTTACATGTTTTTAAAAATTCCCAGTTTTATTTCTTTATTTTTAAACTTCATGTGACATGCAATTTACCATTTTAAAGAGTACAATTCAGTTGTGTTTAGTGTCTTCACAGTGTTACCTAACTACCATCTCTCTCTAGTTTCAAAATGTACTTTATCACCCCAGAAAAATACCCTTGTACCCAGTAAGCACTGATTTTCCTTCCTTTCCTCCTCCCATCCCCACTAATCTGCAACCACTCATCTGCTTTCTTTGGACTCCTATTCCTGTTTGGATTTCTATGGCTTCCTCTTCTGGATATTTCATATAAAAAGAATCATGCAATATGTGACTTTTTATGTCTGGTTTCCATCAATGAACATAATGTTTTCAAGGATCATCCAAGCTGTAGCGTGTGTCAGTGCTTCACTCCTTTATATGGTTGAATAATATTCCATTCTATATATACACCACACTTCGTTTATCCATTTATACATTGATGGACCTCTATTTCTTTCTTTATTGGTAATCAAAGATAAATGATTAAGACACTTTCAACATAAAAGGAAAAATTTGCATTACTGACCAGTAAAATCTTCCTAAGCACCAAACAACTTTGTAATCTAGTAAATCAGCTTGCAAACGCAGAGATCAACATCTCTCAAATATTCTAAACATGCTAAACAAATTACACAAAATTGCATAATGATTTCAAAAGGTCTTACTGCATTGGTATACACCCAATTTTTGCACAGTTACACTTCTTTTTGCTTGTTTTTATACTTTCCTGAGGATTCAGATTTAGTCACCCAAATAGTACCACTGCTTTGCTCAAAAACTCAGGACTATGGCATGAGGAAGGTTGGGCAATCCTACTTCCATAGTGATACTGCCTTGGAAACCCAAGGAGGGGTCGCTATGAGTCGGGGCGACTCGACAGCAAATAACAACAACAACATGGCATGTGCTACCAGTAAGGGAAACATAGGCATAGGACTGAATGTAATTTTGGAACTAACCTGTCAGGGACTATAAGGTAGGCTTCCTGGTACTGCCAGCTCCCATGAATGGGACTTCCTTACCATTCCTCAGCACAATCAAAATACAGTGAAGTGCCTTTCCCCACAATGACCTGCTTCTCAGACTGGATGAAGGACTTTCATAGTCCTCAGATTTTGATTTTGTGTTTGTATCTTAATTTTAAAAGTCCTACTCCTTCAAGGCCTAAAATTTATTAAAAGAACTTTGCATCTCTTACTCAGGCTGCTATTCCACCCCTTTTTCTTTGCCATGTGACTTATCAACCACCATTTTTGTAGCGATCTAATAGTCTCAAAGACTTATCAGAAAGCCCCACAGTACTTCAGATACTTAGGAGCAAGGTAAGGGGCTTGTTTTCTCCCTAGTTCTATATCCAGAATTGTATTTGTTGTTTCAGTTCAAAATCATATTCCAGTGATGGCAGAGTAATCAGATCTCTTTCTTAAGTCTCAGATAAGTCATATTGCATTCATAGCAGCTTATATCTTTCTTTAAGTTCAGCCTCTCCACCTCCTCCTGTTTTTTAAGATCTTGTGATTCATTTTATTTAACATTAGACTTCCCCCTACTTATGTCAAATTTGGTGTATAACTTCTCTCACAATTGCTATTTGAAACTGTTGCTAACATTGATTGCTTTTTCACCTTGATAAATACGTCTTTGTATTCTCTATAATTCAGATGGATTCTGTCAATTCTAAAATGCTCTTGCTATCCTTTGGATACTCCGTTTTGCTTGGAGTAAGTGTGTGTGTGTATGTGTGTTTGAACAGCTAAAAATATTACTATAGCCTAGGAAGGTAAAAATTGTTTTGAGTGTCATCCATTAAAAGTAGTCATAATGTCTGTGTTTTCACAGAAAACCTTAAAAGCTATGAACAGAGAAAGAAGTACCTGTTGTTAGATTCCGTTTAGTTGATTTTGACTCGTAGTGACTTCATGTGAGAGAGCAGAATTGCCTCATAAACTTTTCTAGGCTGTAATCTTTACAGGAGCAGATCACCAGGTTTTTCTCCCACGAAGCGAAGCGAGAGTTTCTGGGTTGGTTCAAACTGGCAACCATTTGTTTAGCAGCTGAGTACTTAACCATTGCGCTCCCAGGGCCCCTTAAGAACTATCTGGTGTCCTAAAATAGGTCCTAAGACATACATACCATTAATGTACAGCGAACATATGTCGCAAGATGAAGAGTTAAAACTACACTGTGACTGTTTAGTAATGAAATTTTCTTTACAAGCCTGGCATGGAAAATTCTCTCTACCTTGTGGTTACCCTCTATTTTCAGAGTGCACATGCCATACATGAGGCTCGTGTAACTTAATTTAAAAGAAAAACTTGAGTCATCTTGAAAAAGCATCAAATAAAAAAAAACTAAACATTGCTAATTACATGATATGAAAGCCACAAATGCTTTTTTGGTTGTAAGTGATGCCACAATATCCTATTTTGAAGTTAGAAAACTTTGGGGATTAATTTGTTTTTAGGATAGTAGTGATTGCCATCAGTATTAAACAGAAATCCTTCACGTAAGATCAAAACTAAACTTTCTCTCAGGCTGTACCATTGGGATATTTTGTTTAAAAAAATAGTTCATAATTCTGCCATTTGAACTGCTTTTTCAAAGATATAAATTATCTTTCTTGGCACAGCCATGCCCTCCATCATGTGACTAGTCATCAGTGGGGCAAAGGCGGCCAATTTTTCTTCCCAGTTTTCTTTCTCTAGGTGTTCTCTGTTCTCTGTTGATGCCTTGAGCCTCATCCTCATTCAAGCATCAATTTTGTGTGATGGCTTTTCAGCTGTAGAGCTGGAGCAAGTAAGAGTTGTGATATCAGCTGATAAGGGTGAACTAGGGTATCTCTGCTGAATAGCCCAGTAAACCTAAAGATATAGCCTGGCACTTTGCTCTAACTCTGTCATGCAATTCAGTTCAACAAGTGTTCTGTTATGCACCTGTTTGTTATCCAGGTACTGTGAATAAAAAAAAAAAAAAAAAAGAAAGAAATCCTTCTCCCTAGCAGATGTTTACTCTAATAAAAGTCACTATTTAGCCATGTAATGGGAAAGTCGCTTAAGTTCAGTCCTCATCTACAAAATCAAAGAGATTGGAACAGAAGATATGAGGAGCCCTGGTGACACAGTGGTTAAAAATCCAGCTGCTAAGCAAAAGGTTGACAGTTCAGACCTACCAGTTGCTCCGTGGGAGAAAGATGTAGCAGTCTGCTTCTGTGAAGATTTACAGCCTTGGAAACCCACAGGGTTGTCACGAGTTGGAATTGATTCAGCAACAATGGGTTTGGAGCAGAAGAAAATTTTTAAGTTTTCCAGCACTCTAAATTTCTGCCACTGTTTTCAGTGACCTTTCCTGCATGTATGTCTAGGGAACGTATTTTCCCCAGCAATAAAAATAAATAAAATAAAATAAGCTCATTCTTCTTGTTCTAAGCAATGGCCATCTGTCTGGAATGTTTTTAAGCTTCATACTGTTGTTTAGATAGTTTAGTTCTGGAAGTTCTCAGATGGCCCTAGGTTATATCCTCCTCCTTCACCCCCTGCTCCTCCAGGCCTTTGATCAAATACAGTTTTGTTTGCATCACAGAGACACAGGAAGAAGATTATAACTCCAGAGTTCTTCAAGGGCAGTGCTGGGGAAAGAACAATTTGGGCCAGGGTTATTGAGTCTTAACCAACTGCTGTTCCTTCAGGGCAGGGGCAAAGGAGAAAGCCCAGTGGGTATCACAAACACCATTCATTTTAATGAAAATTAAAACAAAAACCAGTTGCCCTCATGCAGTTCTGACTCATGGAGACCCCATATATGTGCTTCATAGGGTTTTCAATCAATGGCTGATTTTTCAGAAATAGATTATAATGCCTTTCTTTCTAGGCAAGTCTGGGTGGACTCAAACCTCCAAAATTTCAGGTAGCAGCTATGTATAAACAGTTTACACCACTCAGGGACTGCATTAAGTATACTTTTTTCTATTTCTGTCAAGTCACATATAGTAAGATATTTGTTTTTTATCTATGATAAGAGGATCTTTTAATCTGAAATGGAAGATTAGAAAAGTGAATTCGAAATTAAAGACAAGTATTGCTTTCTTTGTTCAAACCTGAGAATGTGCTAGAAGGCCAAGTAGATTATATCTGTAAGACATGCTGGGTTTTTAATTACTAGGAAGTTGAAGGTACAAGGACTTTTGCTTTGTTAGCTGTATGTAAGACTATTCTTTTTCTTTTCTCATGGGTGTTTGAGTTCCGTTGAGATTAATAGCTTTTGTGCTGTGAAACTGCTGTATGGAAACATTATTTGGATTTCAATGAAAGCTTCAGTCCTGAATGAGTTCTGGAGGAGGGGGAAAAAAAGTAATGCTTAGATTTTACTTTTGGCTGAATAAATTAAGTTCTTCAAGTTACTTTGGCTTCTGCTTCTATTCCTGAAGCCCATGCATCATTAATATTATGGGATTTCAATATGGGGCATTTGGTTGTATCAGTCTTACTATACTATCCCTGTGATCTCTCTAAATTTGGTGGCATGGCCTGGGACTGGGGAGGAGTTCACACAAGTCGTTCCTATTAGGTCCTAAGTACTAACCCTGGAGAAGCAGTCAGAGAAGGCACTTAAGCAAGTCTGATACAAACCAATAACTTGATCTGGGTCAGTCACTGAGCCCTGAGTCAACAATGCAGATTTCTCTGGTGTGGGATGGAGTGCTCCACTTTCTACTGTTGCTTGTCCTTGACTGAAGAAGAACTATCATACATTATCAACCTTTTTAAAGACTGACTTGATTTCATTTAATTTAGTAATAACCCTTTTTTTGGCATTTCATTTAAACACTAAGGTGTTCCCAGTTTTTCTTTTTTAAGCTGTCATTGTTATTTACTGAGTCAGCCTCAGTTCATAATGAGCCCATGTGACAGGGTAGAACTGCCCTGTAGGATTTTCTTGGCTGTAATCTTGATGGAAGGTGTCCTGGTGGCACAGTGATGAAGCATTCAGCTGCTAACTGAAAGGTTGGCAGTTCGAACCCATCAGCAGTTCTGTGGAAGAAAGATGTCACTATTTGCGTCTATAAAGCTTTACAGCCTTGAAAACCCTTTGGGGCAGCTCTCCTAATTCTATAGGGTTACTAAGAGTCAGAATTGACCTGACAGCACACAACAACAGGAATCTTTACAGAATCAGAAGGCCAAGTCCTTCCACTGTGGAACTGCTGGGTGGGTTTGAACTGCTGACCTTTCCTTTAGCAGCTGAATGCTTAACTGTTGCACTACCAGGGCTCCTTGTTCCTTTTAAGCTATAGATAACCTATTTTAGTTTAACTCTTATTAACCCTGACATAGTCAATATAGTAATTCCTTCATGACCTTGGAAAATGGCTCATTTTTCTTTGCAAAATTAGTTTGTCCTTGACTTGCCTCTGCAGGGTTCAGGAACATTACTTCTCTTGACTGGATCTTACATCAAATCACTGGGAAACAAAGTGTGTTGTATCCCCCTTGCTTAAACTGGATTAGGAGCTCTAGTAGCATAATGCTTAAGGCACTTGACTGCTAACCAGACGACTGGCAGTTCAAACCCACCAGCCACTCTTCGGAAGGAAGGTTGGGTAATCTACTTCTGTAGTGATACCACCTTGGAAACCAAAGGAGGGATCACTATGAGTCAGGTCCTACTCGACCGCACATAACTACAACAACAATAAGGTGGATAGTCCTCTTCTGCTCAGACCACAACAAAAACTTTTGTGTGCTCAAGTGAAAGCATTGTTAAATAGTATTTTGCAAAGCAACCACAAGTGGATCCTGCCACTGTTGCCTTTTGCAGTCTTCATGTGAAAACTACCCCCTCCCCAAGACATATTCCAGATTGGGAAGAAAAAGCTAATTATTTGGGGTTGGTTTTATTTCAATGAGACCTTTTTGCCACACAGATTGCCTAACTCACACATAATTAAATCAGAATCAACTGAGTTATGCTGTGGTAACAGTAATCCTCAAATCTCAGAGGCTTACAGTAGTCCTATCAGCTGTGGCTCTCTCCTACAGTCTTCACCTTGGAACCCAAGCATATGGAATAAGGAAGGAAAAAAAAAAAGAGAAAGAACAGCAAGCCGCACACTGGCTTTTAGTATCTTATCAGTAATGACACAGCTACTTCCATTCACTTTTCTTTGGTTAGAGCCTATTTACAGGATCCAGGCTATCTTCAAGGGTGCTGAAAAATGGAATCTTCCTGCAGGAAGGAGTAAAAACTATGGGCGAGCAGTAATCCCCATCAACCACGGTGTCATTCACACCAGTCTCTTCTATTCCAGTGAAAGGACACTTTTGTCCATTGTGATTTATTGAAATATAACAAGGGAGCATTTTTTAATAGCCAACTTGTTGCTGTCTTTTCAGTGGTCAGTTAAGTTCACAGGGTCCACTTAGTTTATGAATGATGTCTCTTTAAAGAAACAGTTCAAAGCTCTGACTCAAAATATTTTTTAAGATAACTAATGTAATACTTCTTTTAAAGTCAAAGCTTTTGGCCGACAATCCAAACCCCAGTGATCAGCCATGCCCAAAGAATACCTGGTTCATTAAATTGATGTATGCAGATTTATAAAGTCTCCTCTAACCAACAGTGATGGTAATGATGATGATGATAATGATAATGGTTATAGCCAACACTTCTATAGCACTTACGATGTATGAAGTATTATTCTAGGAGCTTTACAAATACTAATTCATTTTGTCTTTAAACAATTTCATGGAGGTACTGTTTCACCCTTATTTTATAGATCAGGAATCTGAGGCATAGAGAGATTAAAACCTTTCCCAATAACATAACTAGTAAGTGTGAGAGTATCTGTTGTCTCTTTCATCTAGTTAGATCTCATGATTGGTTTCTTTTATCCTTTCTTCTGTTCTCATTCGTATAGCAGTGGACAGGCACATAGGCAGAAGGAAACTAGCATTTATTTAAGCTTTTCTATTGTTAGGTGCTCTTCAATGTTTTATGTGGTTTTGTCTTAATCTTTCTGCAAATGTTTAACATGTATCATTCCCCCCATTTTATAAATGAAGCAACTAGCGTTCATAAAAGTTGATAAGCATGTTCCCATTCATACAGCAGTAAGTGCTAGAGCTGGGACTCAATCCCAGTTCTGCCTATCTCTAAACAAAGTAGGTACTGTTTCTGTATCAAGGAATCGTCCTACACTCTTTTAGGCAATACCTAAAAATTTTCAAAGGAAATAAAACAAAAATGCATGGTATTTTTTTTTAACTTTTTATTGTGATTTGGGTGACATTTTATGGAGCAGATTCGTTTTCCGTTTACCAGTTCATAAATGTTTTGTTTTGTGAAACTGATTTTAATTCCCATGATACAACAGCTTTCTTCCCATATCCTCCCCATGGTTACTTTTTCCTTGTGGCCTTATTTCCTATGCATGCCTGCCTCCCAAGCTTTTGCCCTGTACAAATGCTGCCCTTCTGATCTCCCATCATTGATTGTTCTAAGGAGTGCATCTCCCTAGTATAATTGTTCATTCCTTGGCCTGTCAGTTGTTTGGCAGAGAGAGCCACAGGAGTGAGTTCAATTCCAGGCCTGAAGGGTAACTAGGGACCATAGTCTCGGGGGTTTCACCAGTCTCTATCCAACCAGTAATCCTGGTCTGTTTTGTGTTTTTTAATTCTGTTTGATTTTTCTCCCATTGTATCCAGGTCTACAATTCTAATCCCTTTCTAAGTGGTTGACAGTGGTAGCCAGGCATCATCTAGTTCTTCTGGTCTCAGGGTCATGGAGGCTGAGATTCCCATTGTACTCTAGTCCCTTGGACTAACTGTTTCCATGCTCCTTTGATTTTCTTCAGTTTTCTTTGCTCCGGACGAACAGAGATCAATTGATGCATCTTAGACGGCTGCTCGCAGTCTTCTAAGACCCCAGTCAGTGCTCACCAAAGTAGGTGGTAGAACAACGTTTTTGTGTACTATGTTGTGCCAATTGAGCTTAATGTCTGCTGCAACCATGGTTCCAAGCCTCCAGGCTCAGCAAGTCACTCCCTCAAGCACATACTGCTTGGATGTGGCTAAAAAGTTATCTGAACTTTGCCCTCTATTAGCTCAATTATATATATGGACTTTTTTTTTTTTTTATAGCACATGCAAATATGTATGTACAAATATCATCAGTATAAAACCTATATATTGTCATGGGTATGTTCCCATTCACCTACCCATACCTGATCATGTTGCCTGTGCACCTGTGTATCCACCAATAGATTAATGTTTGCTATTACTGATAATGCAGTATTGCATATGTAATAGTATTTATGTTTGTTGTCTGTACCTCTTGTGCACCTCTCTGTGTCTTCCTTTTCCTAGTGACATTTGCTGATCTCATGCATTTATTATATTGCCTTTCCCTTCACACAAATCAATACATGTATCTTAACTAGCTAGCAATTTTCCCTCCCACCCCTCCCATCCCTGGTAACTAACAAAGGAAGTGTCCTTCCCTATGTAAACCTTTCCTTAACTTTTTATAATAATGAACTCATACAAATTGACTTCTGTTACTCAGCGTAATGCCCTCTAAGTTCATCCACATTATGAGGTGTTTCACAGATGCATCATCAATCCTTATGTTGCGTGGTATTCCACTGTGTGTTTATACTATAGTTTGGTTATCCGTTTATCCGTTGATGGGGACTTAGGCTGTTTCTCTGTCTATGCTATTGTGAATAGTGCTGTGATGAATGTGGGTGTGCATGTATCTGGCTGTATCCTGGATAACACTTCTTTAGGATATATTCCTAGTAGTGGGATTGCTAGAGCAAAAGTTATTTCTCTTTCCAACTTTTTGAGGAAGTACTATACCATTTTCTAAAGTGGTTGTACCATTTATAGTCCCACCAGCAGTATGAGAGAGTTCCAGCCTCTCTAAACTCTGTCATCTGTTATTTTCTGTCTTGTTCAGCTTTGCTATTATTGCTGGGGTGAGATGATATCTTATTGTTGTTTTAATTTGTATCTCTCTAATGGCTAATGATCACAAGCAAAAAATGCATGGTAAATTTTGCCAACACAGTATATTCTGAGCTAGTTGAAAGTATTACAGCTATTTGCATGAAGAGAGTGAAGTACAGGATCCATAGAACACATGAGACACTGGCATCTAAGGAATGATCTGGCAATTAGATTATAGATTAATCTATATAATGAATGCATGATTCCAATTTATTACAGTAGACTAAGGGAGCTCTGGTAGCATAGTGGCTAAGGCACTTGACTGCTAACCAGAAGGCTGACGGTTCAAACCCACCAGCCACTCCTCGGAAGGAAGGTTGGGCAATCCTACTTCCGTAGTGATACTGCCTTGGAAACCCAAGGAGGGGTCGCTATGAGTCAGGGCTGACTCGACGGCACATAACAACAACAACAACAACAAGATGCCTCTGCCCAATAGCCCAGTAAACCTTTGAGATACAGCCCGGTTATTGCTGTTTTTCTCAAAGTGGATATGTAAGAAAGAAATTCTGTTTTATTTCTTCAGTTTATTTCTTCATTTATTTTGCCAAAGGCAAGTTGTGTTGAAATTTTCAAAATGTAAATTGCTTTCTCTTTTTTTAATAAATGGTTGTTTTTATTGAAAAACTGAACAGTGTGACCTCAAGGATCAAACATTGTAAACGTTAGGAATTATTCCTAATTGATTCAAAAGCTGTTATTGTCTCATTGTCTGGTTAAACTTTTTGTTTGTATTGTTGTTGTTAAAAATGGAAATCAATAATTTCTCACCTCTTCATTCCCCTTGTTTCTTATACACAATAATATTTTAAAGTATATGAATTTATGTCCTTAGGCTTAATATTTTGGTTTACTGGAAGCAGGTATTCACTTCTTGATCTCCACTATTTTATTCTCTGACAAGATTAGTTTGGAAGTCCCTGGATGGCACAAAAAGTTAAGTGCTCAACTACCAGTCAGAAAGTTAGTGGTTCAGACCCACCCAGGGATGCCTTGGAAGATAGGTCTGGTGATCTCCTTGTGAAAGGTCACAGCCTTGAAAACACTATGGAGCAATTCTGCTATGTACTTTTGGGGCCGCCTTCAGGAGGAATCGACTCAGCTGCAAAACTAGTTTATTCTTGATGACCACTGTTTTCTTTTCTTTTTTTATAAAACTTGATTTATCCTAAGACTGGTTAGTGTTTCATAAAAGCAAATTTAATGATTTTTTTATTCTTGTACATTGAGATCACCCAAAACATTCACTGAGTTCTGTTCACTTGACCTAGGGCACTTGGAACACAGAAATAAATAAACCAGTTCCTGTTGGTGGAAATACATGTTTTACTTTTGACATTTTGATATATTTAAATCTATTTGTTTTTAATTTCAAAAGTACTGAATATTTAGTTATTTAAATATAAAACAATTCCAAAATCTAATGAATAAAAATGATTGTTTTCCTCTTGCCCTGTCTTCCTTATCAACAGTCCAAACAGATCTTACAGTTTTTCTAGGCAGGTAGAAACATGAATATCCTCACATTTTTACCCTTAAGAAAGTGGGACATATTATCCTGTAGATGACTTTTTTCAACTAAGAAAACATAACAAAAACCCTTCCAAGTTAGTACCTCTAGTTTTTTGGGCCATAGATTTCTTAGACCTTTCTCTTAATCAATTGCTTCTATGGTTTTCTATGTCTAGGATTTCTTCAGTTTTCAGTATGTTGCTGGCACATCTCTTTATTTTTCAGCCATTTTTTTTTTAAATTAATTTATGTTGTTGTCTTTGAGTCTGTGTTGAATTCTATGAATGTGTTTAATCTACCATCTTTAAATGGATACCAGTTTTAATCTTTTTTGTTGTTTGAATTTCTTCCTTTATTACTATTTAGAACATTAAAAATATATTTCTACCACATGTGTTGAAAATTTTAAAATGTTTAAAACATCTATCATAATATTTAAAAAAATGAGTTTTTCCTCTGAGTGTTGTGTGGTACTTTTAAATGAAAGGTTTTCTCTTTAAAAAAGTAATCTAATTTGATCTGACCCTAAAGCCTTAAGAAAATTAGAACATATTTAAAGAAAGTGTAGTTACAAAAAAATAAAATAAATCTATTTCATAATTTTAAATATTTTATGGATTTTACTGGACTAACTAAGCATGTTTTGAATTATTTTGAATATGATTGCAAAATGCAGTAGAAAGAACATTGGTCATAGAGTCAGGAGACCTAAATTAGAATCCTGAGTCTAGGCCTTAGAGCAGAGCATGGTGAATTCAGCAACCAGTCAATCATTTTAGATTGTAAAGTTTCTATTGACCTCATAGTGTTATGTTAAGAATCCCATGGGAAAGAACCTGTGAATGGCTTCCTAATGTAACAGTCAACACAGACTAAGAGTTTATTATTATTGTATTTGCTTCTGTTATCTGGAAAAACATGAAGTTGGAGGATAATGCTAATGTTAGGAGAATGGATGGGATCTTTGTAACATATTTACCTTCTATGATAGAGCTGTGCTCTTAAGTAAGCAGATTGATGCTATAACTTTGGTGAGTGTAACTGCCCACCCCACCCCCTACTTCTAGACCAAAATAAAAATTCATACTCTAGCAAAAGTCTTTGATAAATTCAGGAAGAATCACTCTTCTGTTAAATGACGATACAACAGAGATAACAGATGGGGAAATGTATCATCAGCATAAACACTTAGGTGGTTTTCCTTTATTTTCAGTGTACTTAAATGAAGCAGGGTTCAACTTTGTGAGAAAATGCATTCAAGCTGTGGAAACAAGAGGTTAGTGTTGTCTGATACAGTTACTTTATTTTAACTACAGTGTTATGCTCTATATTTATAGAATGAGTATGTGTTTAGCCATTAATATGAGAGATTAATTTTAAGAATTATATAAATACATAAAAGCTGTACTTGGAACTTCAATTTGCCAAAAAACACTGCATTCATACTTCCTATTTTTCCATTATTTTTCCTCAAATAACCTCACTTTACTTCTTATTGTTAGATGTCTATTATTTATTATATAATTTATTTCAAGCATCAGGGAGATAAGATTCTTAAAGAGTTTGTCCTACGCCCTTCCCACAATTTCTGTACCTTCCCTCACTCTAGTCATGACCTTTCTCCTAAAGCCCATCCCAGTTGCCCGCTAGGTTCTTTCACTTCCAGAGAAACATATCTAAAGGAAACTTGTATTTGGTGTTGGAGTACTCATCTTTAACCTTGGTGCTACCATTTAGAAATTTTGAGAAGTTAGGCAATTCCTTAAATCCCCTGATTATATTTCCTCACATGCAAAACAAAAATAAAAGTAAATAAATAAATAAAAATAAAACTGTTTTAAGGATTAAATGAGATAGTTTAGTTAAAGCAGAGCCCAGTATCTGACCAGTACTTGGTACTCAGTCATGGTATTCATAAGGAAGCAATTTCTTACTGAGGTTAGGGACTTGGCTTTGGAGACTGACAGAACTGGTGAGATCCAGCCAGACACCTTTATAAGCCCTGAACAGAACAGTAGCTCCTCAGAGGACCTGCTTCAGTATGCAGGACTCCGTGACCCTGAACAACTACAAAATGAAGACAATTGAGCATTTCTCCTCAACTCTGATGCTTTTTTATATTCAAATAAATGAAAATAGGCAGGTATACTTTGCTGCTTTGAAGATCTTCAAAGACTTTCAAATCACTGTTCAGTGTCTAATCTGAGGAACATATGTCTGATGGGTATTCCCAAGGTAAGTTTGCTAAAGTTAAACTGCAAAATTGGATAAGTAGCTTTCAAATTCTGTATATGCATAAGTCTGAGTTTTTAACATTCTGTACTGGGGAAGCTGTGTCTCAAGTCATTTTCTTGTGATTTTCCTTCTCGTTAGGCATCACCATTTTAGGCCTCTACCGAATAGGAGGTGTGAACTCCAAAGTTCAGAAACTCATGAATACCACATTTTGTAAGTTTTAAATGAATCAGCTTACTTAACTAATCTTTTTATTCTTACAGATGATCTAAACCATAGATTTCTTTGAAGTACAGACCATTCTTTTCCTTGAATATTTCCAAGTAATATTTATAATTAATGTTTATTTGTATTCCATGTTTAATGTTTCTACAGATGAACAGTTGGAATTTGAGATGGTCATTTTTTTTAATGTCACATTTTGGCTCAGATGTCCAGGTAAAATTTTAGTATAGTGTAATAAGAACAAAATATAGTATAGTGTAATAAGAGCATGGATGCTGGCGTCATATTGGATGACTTTGAATCCCAAGTTGACCACTGAAAAGCACTGTGACATTAGGTAATTTGCTGAGTCCTTTTTGTCTCAGTCTCATTTTTAAAATGAGGTTAACAGTACCAGATATTTTAATAAGAATACTGAGGATTGGATGTGTCAGTCCATATAAATGACTTAGAAGCATACCTGATATAAGTTAAAAATCAGCAACAATTTGATTTGGTAGGCCATTAATTCTCAAGATCTCTTTTATGTACAGTGTCAATGAGCTTCATACCAACTCACACAAACAACAATCCTAAAGTTAGCTCTATTGGTATACTAAGAGATAACTGCCTTTCTCTTTTAACCTACATTTATTTGCATCTATCTTGCTAAAGATGTAAGTGACATTTGATATTTCACATTTTAAACTCATTTTTTTTTTCTTTTCAGCTCCAAAATCCCCTCCTGATATTGATATTGATATTGAACTATGGGACAATAAGACAATAACAAGTGGGCTGAAAAACTACCTCAGGTAAGGAGGATTTAACACCTGGTACTCTGGATGTGAGTTTTCACTCTCCTCCTTGGACAGTTACCAGATGATATCATGAGGTCTGTGGGCACAAGCTTCACTCTTTAGCTCAATTTGGTTACTTGCAGTGAAATAGCATTTGTGTTTAGTGAGTGCTCTCTAATTTGTAGTTTGTGTTTCTAACAAGGACCTGAAAAGTCTCCTATATTTTGTGAATACTAAATTATATCTTTTGTTTCATGCTATTATCTTTCTATAATTTTTATGTATTTCTTTATTTTTATTTTTTATTGTGATTTGGATGAAAGTTTACAGAGCAAATTCATTTTCTATACAGCAGTTTACACACACTTTGTCTCGGGACATTGACTGCAATTTCCCATAATGCAACAGCTCTCTTCCCACTTCCTGCCCATAGTTGCCTCTTCCCTGTGTCCTTCCTTCCCATGCACTCTTGCCCCCCGAGCTGTCTCCCCCTGCATGATTTTCATGTATTTGTTTAAAATAACAAGTTGAATTTTGAGTCTTTTAGTTTGTTTGTTACATTTTTACCCTCACAACTGAAAAGTGCTTATTCCTGTCATGCAGTAGTTTTCACAAAGAAAAAAGAGTCTCTGACTCTTCCTTTTTAATATATTTGTGACAAGAAGTGCTAATGGACATTGGACATTAGAAGTTTAGGCCTACCTGGAGCCTCCTAACTGGGACTTTATCATCACTCAAAAACCAAACTTACTGCTGTCAAGTTGGAACAGACTCATAGAGACCCCTCCTTCGGTTTCTGAGGTGATATCACTACAGAAATAGATTACCCAACTTTCCTTCCGAGGAGTGGCTGGTGAGTTTGAACTGCCAGCCTTCTGGTTAGCAGTCCGATGCCTTAGGCACTATGCCACAACATTATCATAGTACCTGCAATAATCACCCAACTCTTATAGAAGCCCTGAGTGTTCCTTGGAGAGAACAATCATGGGAGAAAGAAGGGCTGCTTATGCACAGGGAGACAGCTCAGGGGGCAGAAGTACATGGAGGGATGGACACAGGGAAGAGGTAACTATCAGGAGGAAGTGGGAGGGGAGCTGTTGCATTGCGATAAATTGTGATCAATGTCATGAAACAAAGTGTATATGAACTGCTGTATGGAAAGTGAATTTGCTCTGTAAATTTTCACCCAAATCACAATTTGAAAAAAAAAAGTAATAAAAAAAAAGAAGTCCTGAGTGTTTCAGGAATAAGAGATATTGCCATTTTAAAATGTGCTTCCTTCCTCTGTTCCAGGTGCCTTGCTGAACCACTGATGACTTACAAGTTGCACAAAGATTTTATTGTTGCTGTTAGTAAGTACATTTTCCTTGAAAGCACTGTAATTGTAGTTTTATGCTATATTACTTAGACAGATAACTTTAAACCAGTTTTTTTTTTCTAAAACTGCTTAAGGAATTATCAATCTGGTAATCCCAAGCAATATGGTTTATAAATATCTAAATAATACATAACAAATCACAAAATAAAGTAAAAATCACTTAACAAGACCTTGTAAGTACTTTCTGTATTGTGGAAATGAATTTTCTCATCAGTCATATGCTTCAGTTATTACAGGCATCTTTTGCTTTAATGTATATGTATATTTTGGCACCGTGATCTGGAAAACACAATTTTTACAACATTGGTATGAGTCTAATATGATTAGAAAGAGTCAAGGAGTTATTCTAATAGCATTTTATTTGATTGACAAGTAGAACTTTCTTACAAGAACAATCCTAGGATTAAATAGATAAGACTTCAAATATGTATGGTCACTTAGGCCATGAACATCTAGATGCTCGCATGCTATGTTCATAAGTCTGGAGTGAAGTGTCAGCAAATTTTGGTAAACAAGAGACAGCTTCATCAATCTCTTTTCCCCATACTCATATTTATTTTGATGGTAACATATTTATGTCATTTCTTTAAATCTGTAACTACCATAATGTGATACAACTAGTTGGATTTAGTTTAAAAATTAGGAGGTAGAAACAGTAATAAACATGTAACATGAGAATTTAGAAATACACACTCTAAACCACTGAGACTAAAGTGCCAGATCATCATCTGAGCCCATCACAGTGGCTCGTAATAATTAGGAGTTGGCATTTCATTGTTAACATGTATGAGCTTTGAGTATAAGAGTGTTTTCCATAATCCATGAAAGAAATCCATTGTATTAGTTTATTGCTACACATTGTAGTGTCACAGGAAATGTTGGTTGATAAAGTGTCAGATAAAGTTGAATGACCTTGGTTTACAATCTGGTATACATGACTAACCACATGCTCTTCCTCCTTAAAGCCGTATACTATACTTCTATTCATTCTGTTCAAAGAAATCTGTCTTTGTAAAATGGACAGGACCTTACAAAATATGCAATCTGACCTCTCATTTTGTCAACTAGGAAATCAGGACCTAGAATAGGCAAGTGACTTGTCCAAACAAAAAACCCACTGTCATCAAGTCAATTCCAACCCATAGCGATCCTATATGATAGAGCAGAAACACCCAAAGGGTTTCCAAGGCTGTAAATCTTTACAGAAGCAGACTGCTATCTATTTCTCCCATAGAGTGGCTAGTGGGTTCAAACCACCGACCTTTTAGTTCACAGCCAAGTGCTTTAACCACTGTACCACCAGAGCACCTTGACTTGGCCACAGGCAATTCATGGTAATACCAATGCTATAAACCAGATATTTGGATTCTTAATCCAGAATCCTTTCTTACAGAAATTTTGTTTTATAACAAATGGCATTTGAGTCACTTAGCTGTAATCGCTCAATAAACTGGTTGTTTTGATACTGCCTTGGAAACCCAAGGAGGGGTGGCATGAGTCGGATCCAACTCGATGGCAATGAGGTTTTTTTTTTAAGTAGTATGTAGCCAAAGGTTTTATCTCCATTTATTTCTCTGGCAAATAATTATGTTATTTACTACCATGATACTTAAAATTATTATCTTGTTATGTGTAACAATTTGGTCTTTTGTCAAAGATGGGTCCCATTTTCTAAATGTTTATTAATTAGTTATTTTTGGTTTCAAGGTGCCTAAATCCAGCTCAGTAAAAATGAGAAGTTATTCAAAGACTCAGAGATGTCTCAGAGAATTTCTTGGCAGTAGATGAGTCTGGCTTTTCACGGGCCGCCACCAGGAACCAAAAAGTTGGGACTGACATATCTCTCCCTTCTCATTTTGGAGCGTCTCTCATCACTTTTCTTTTCTTTGCATCTGCCTCATTCTTATCTGTCTTTCCAGATTTTCTCAGCTTTAGCATATTTGGTTACACCATCCCTGATTTTACATGATTTGCCTTTTCAGTATCCAGCAGACAGATAAAGAGTTTTGGTGTCTCCATTCTAAATCTTGGGAGTCCTTGTGTTTGGCCCAGTCTAAATCAAGATTTACTTCCCCCATATCCAAATAATTGTACCTGGAAAAGATAAATATTAAATAATGTACATATTAAAGTTTGGAGTACTTTTGAGAAAAAGAACTTAACAGAGTTTGTCAAATGTAATGAATGTTAAATTATTTGTTTTGAATGATGAAAGTTTCTCTAGCAGACATGTCAGTGTCTTGGCTTTTTGCATATCAGACTAGCAGGCATGCTTTAGATGATTTCTCACTATTTAGATTTCCCCTTCTCAGACCCTCAAAGCCAGCTGTGGGCTTAAAAATCTGTTGAGCTGATGTTTGCATAATAGTGCTAACACCTCAGAAAAGTCACTTCTTGTCTTTGAATGTGTTCAATAAGGAGATGCATGCTTGCTTCATAGGGTGACCAGAAGAATTCAGTGAGATTATGTATATTATAGGGAGCTCTGGTAGCACAGTGCCTAAGGCATTTCACTGCTAACCAGAAGGTCAGTGGTTCAAACCCACCAGCCACTCCTCAGAAGGAAGGTTGGGCAATCTACTTCAGTAGTGATACTGCCTCAGAAACCCAAGGAGGGGTCGCTATGAGTCGAGTCCAACTCGATGGCACATAACAACAACATGTGTATTACAGTACCTAGTGCATTTGTTGTTGTTATGCGCCGTCAAGTCAAACCTGACTCATAGCGACCCCTCCTTGGGTTTCCGAGGCAGTATCACAACGGAAGTAAGATTGCCCAACCTTCCTTCCTAGGAGTGGCTGGTGGGTTTGAACCGCCAGCCGTCTGGTTAGCAGACAAGTGTCTTAGCCACTATGCTACCAGAGCTCCTATCTGGTGCATTGGGCACTCAGTAATAGTTGCTGCAGTCACTCACATTTCTAGCACTTTGATTGTGTACTTATCAAGCAGGTATGAGTTTAGTTCTATGTTCAGTGATTAAGAGAACAGATCTGGATTAACCATGGGCAAGGTACTCAGGCCTTAGTGAATGATAGTCACAACGCCTGTGACTTGAAACACTGCTTATCAGGCACTGGTGATGGGAGTGGTCCTGTTGCTTAGATTACTAATGTGTAGATATATACATGTGAATGAAATTAAGGCATTTGTAACCTTTTTTATGTTGCAGAATCTGATGACCAAAACTACCGGGTAGAAGCTGTACATGCCTTGGTGCACAAATTACCAGAGAAAAACCGAGAGATGCTGGACATCTTAATAAAGCACTTGGTCAAGTAATTCTCTATATTGTTCATTTAATCACTTGTTCAACTGTTAAGATTAAGCTTGCTGAAATCTTTTCAAAATATATGATGGTGTTGTAACATTGCTGTTGCAATTAGAAGGAACTCTGATGGCACAGTAGTTAAAGCATTGGGCTGCTAACCAAAAAGTCAGTGATTTGAACCCACCAGCCACTCCATGGGAGAAAGATGAAGCAGTCTGCTTCCATAAAGAATTTTAGCCTTGGAAACCCTATGGGGCAGTTCTGCTTTATCCTACAGGTTCACTATAAGTCACATTTGACTCTATGGCAGTGGACTTGGTTTTGTTTGGTTATTGCAATTAGAGTTTATTGAATATGCTTAAAAAATGACATAGTGGTATAATTCATTTTTAAAGATATGTCTATATGTATGTGTGTCTGTGTGTGTACCTATATATGTTTATGATAGGCAAATAATTATATCCTTTTTAGCTTTTAAACTTAGATGCTAACTTCAGAATGTATGAAGGAGCACATGGTATTTTCCAAATTCTTATAGGTACATTGTAACCAATTTGGCAAGCAGTGCTTTATATTTTAAGGGTCACCAGATTCTCTCAGGTCAAACTACCAGTGTAACATTACTTTCTTATCTGAATTCATAGTTTCTTTTGGTCTCTGAAGATTTTTCTGACTTTCCTGCTCTGTCTTCCCATAGATAGATAGAGAAAGATATACACAGACAGGAAGGAAGGGTTAGTCTGTCTGCCTGCCTTTTACTCTGTTTATCAGTGGAGAAATTGAAACAGACAGATATATACATATGTCTAGATGTGTGTGCATGTGCACACATACACGTATTTAATCCAGAAGTTTGTTTGCCATATTGCTAAAAATAGAAGTCCAAATTCAGGTTTTAAAGTTAAAGAGTTTCCTTATAATCTCATTTACTATTAAGGACATTTTTCATTTTAATGATGCCATGATTCACAATCAAATGAAATCAATCCTTCTTTCTTTGCTACACATAATGGCCCAATTTATGCTAATTTGAGCCATACATTTTTGAAATAGTGCTACATAAACATATTAATAAATTTCATCTTACTTGCAAATGTCAAGATAATATGAACCCCTCCTCCCATGAATTAAAAAGGAAACCCACTAGAAATGGCATAATTTCAAGTGCATTGTTAATTTTTGATCCATGGCATTAGCTTGTCAGCTAATGATTCACCCACCTTGGTCTGGATTAGACTTGAATTATAAGTTTTTGAATTGTGTAAACTCTTCAAGACATTTAACAACACTGTATTTATTAAGCATTATCTTGCTGGTCTTCCAGGTAATTTTCTAGGGAAACCTCTTTAAGTGGCATATAAATATCACATAAAACTCTCTTGCTTAAATGTCCAGTGTTAGATGAAGACAAGCTTCAGCTTAATGAGAATGTGTGTAGGAATGTCAAGGAAGAGTATCTGACCACTAAAGAAGGCTTGAAATTCTTTTGCCCATCCTCCTCCACTAATGCTGGCTACTTCCTTGAACCTTCAAAAGGTCAAGCTCCACTGACAGAGCAGTGGCTGTGAAATGTGTTCCCACATCACCAATGATCTGCTTTTGAGAACTACTGTCGTCACTGTTGATCTCTGGTGACCATCGTTGAAGAAAAGGGAATTTAAGATCCGTGACCAGCATTGGGATTACAAAAACTAGAGGACTAATTCCAAATTTGCATTAATTAGTTCTGAGATATGCTCATTGTTTCCTCTTTCTTCCTCAAAGAGAAACCTTTTCTTTGCCTTTTAAACAAAGACCATCTATAGTCTTTTCTCTGACTTAATTTTAATTATTTAAAAGTGTTATTCTTTTAAAAAAAATTAAATCACATTTTGAGGGATTTTTCTACATGTTGGTTTGGACTGTCCTTATTGATACATACTTCGTCAAATATATACATCATCTTGTGTTATGCTATTTCCTAAAAATTCACATTCTAACAATCTGATTCTATTTAGTGTATGATTCTGCTAGGACTAAGATATAAAAGCAGTGTTTAAAACTAGGAGGTTGGTCAAATGAATAGGGTTTCCTTCTAAGAATGCTCTAATTTCCAGAATAAATTAATTATGTAGGCCAAAATTTTCTTAATAGTTACTAGAATTACTCTGCTTAGGTCAGTAATGACAAAGTCTTTTCATTTTCAATCCAGCAATGATACCAACATATCCACTTGTCTTACTGTGTTGCCAAGCACAGTGCTGGAACAAGGGAGGCACTCAGGGAAATTTTGGATGACTGAATGAATGAATAGATCGATGGATGGATGGATGAGTGGGTGGATGGATGGATAGATGCTTGTGTTGACCACCAGTATACGTGGGAGTTTGAGGAAACCCTTGACTAGCTATCAGACCCGATTGAAGTAGTATCCCTGACCCAAAGTTGCTGTGACCTCAAACTTCTAGCTTTCATCTATAAGATAAGAATAACTGATTTACTGAGAGGGTTAAATGCAATACTATCTATGAAAATGCCTGAGAGTAGATGCTCAATAATGTTTAGTGAATCTGAATGAAAATGCAACCAGTCTACTCAGCCATTTGTTCTAATAGAAGTATATACCATAGAAAATACCAAGCACTGATAATTCTTTTTAGGGTAATTGTACTTGATTTAGGAAATCAAGAATTTTCACTCAATTAGGTTAAATTTTGTCATTATGTTTTACTTATGTTAATAACGTTTTACGTATTTTTAGGCCATATCCGCTAATGCTAATGGGGTGGCACAAACGGACTCATTTGGAAAATTAGCCTATATTGGCATATTTTACATTTTTGTTATCACAAATTTGATAAAAGAGAATATTTTATCATTGTTAAACATTAATAAAGTTAAGATACTATTATTGCTGTTTATTTGCAGAGTATCACTACATAGCCAACAAAATCTTATGACTGTCTCAAATCTTGGTGTCATATTTGGCCCAACTCTAATGAGAGCACAGGAAGAAACTGTGGCTGCCATGATGAATATTAAATTTCAGAATATAGTGGTTGAAATCCTGATTGAACACTATGAAAAGGTAGGCTGGATTTTCATGGGAAAGTGTCGAATTTTAAAGGTTACTTTTGAATAAGAATTTTGCATTTGTGTTGTCTATGAGCTTTTGCTCTGTGATAGCAGATTCCTATTTAATGTTAGTCTTTTAAGTTTTGTATAAATTACTTCTCCATGAGAACTTTAATTTTCTTTTTTCTTGTTTAATTTTTAAATGTATCACAAAATCCTCCAGGTAGATAGTTTCCTTTCTTTCTACATCATTTATATTTCAAAAAGTTCTTCTTTGTCATTTATGCAGTTACTTTACTACCTACATTTACAGAAGGCTTTAGCATCATTTTGTGGCTAAATCTATTTTAGCCTTCTCTTTTTATGCCTCCAAGATTAGACTTTTAATTGTATAGTAGAGGTGGCATTCTCAATAAAATAAAAATAAAAACAGTAAATGGAATCTTGAGGCCATCTATATCCATTCCCTACCAAAAGTTTCTTTAAAAGACTAAGGAATAACTATGGAAATGGGAAATTGTGAGAGGTAGAATGACTGAATTATTAAGTGAATGAGGCCATTTAGGATCTGACCATTTGTGATTCATTTATGTTTTATATAGTCCCTTTGAGAGGTTGACTCTTCTCCTCTCCTCTCCCAGTTCTATCCCTAGTATCTGCAGAAGAATGTTCTTAATGTCTCTTGAAGGTTATGAGCCCTCTTACAATCTAAGAGCACATGGCTGCACACCGTAGCTGTGCTTAAACCTCTCTCAGGAGCTCATCACATTCTTTGACAGCTCAGAGTCAAGAACATGACAGCACCTTCTCTGGGGAAGTGATACAAAATGAGCCTCTTCCCCACAGGTTGTGTTCCTCAGAGCATGAAGGGCCAAAGAGAGCATTACAATAAAAAAAAAAAAAAAAAATGTGTTTTGACTTGGATATTTGTTCATATTTGAAAGGTTTCCTTAAAATTACTTGAAAATCTTTTGAATTTCACTGTTGAAGGTGGGATAGGAGAATTAGAAAGAAAAAAAATAAAACTCAGAGAAGAACTAATATTCACTGTAAATGGAAAAGAAAGTTATAATTGCTCTAGGTTTTTCTGGGCGCTCTCGTAGCATAGTGCTAAGGCACTTGACTGCTAACCAGAAGGCTGGCGGTTCAAACCCACCAGCCACTCCCAGAGGGAAGGTTGGGCAATCCACTTCCGGAGTGTTACTGCCTCGGAAACCCAAGGAGGAATCGCTATGAGTTGAGTCCAACTCGACAGCACATAACAACAACATTTATTTTTCTATGCCAAGCCTCTCTTGTTGTGCAGCAGATTAAGTAGCATCTGTTTTAAAGATTATTTACAACATTTAAAGTATGATTTCGGATGGTGATGGCAACTTCACCCTTTTATGGACCTCATCCATTTTTTTTTTTTCTTTGTAGATTTTTCATACTGCTCCAGACCCAAGCATTCCCCTTCCTCAGCCTCAGTCGCGATCTGGATCCCGGAGGACACGTGCAATCTGCCTCTCTACAGGGTCTCGAAAGCCCAGAGGGAGGTACACTCCATGCTTGGCTGAACCAGATAGTAAGTGTGCCTTGGCCTTAGAGAGATGCTTTCTTCCTTCTTTAATTCAGCCTTACCTCACCTTATTGGTAATTAAGTAGAAATAGAAAATGTTCTCACTGATCCTCTCTACCCAACAACCCCTCCCCTAACATTTATATATTCTTTGTCAGTATAGTTGTAAGGTTCCTTGAGCAAGCAAATTCATTATTACTACAAAGGAAGAAAAATAGTTTTTTCAGTGCTCTTTTTTCTGTGACTGTGATTAAGTACATTGAGTGCTACTTTGTAGTAGGTTTTGTCCTGTTGTCGAAGTGACAGAGAAGAAAGCAAGAGAAGGTCTAGCTGAAGCAGTCATTTTCTTGCTTCCTTTCACATTGTGTTCTTAACGCAGCATCTCTTGGGTTTTAAAGGAAAGAAGTAAAAAGAAAAGTTACACCACATATTATTACTAACTTGCTATTCTGAGCCAAGCTCCAAGGTGATAATGGGTGGTAGCCTGAGTCCAAGACATGATAAACTGCCCATTCTCATTGGAAGCCCTACAAATCCCCAATTTTTCCCTCCCACAATAAATATTTAATAAAAGCTGAAAAAAAAACATAGTTTTAGCTTAGATATGTTTCATAGCACACTTTATTATTTCAGTCTCTCTAATTTTTCTTAAACAATATTAAAAATTAAACTCAGTTATTTAGCCAGTTTCTTACTTGCTGTGTTTTCAGCAGGGCAAGGAAAAACTGCTCTCTTTGAAAATCATGAGCCGCTTTTAATTTGCTACTGCCATTTAATGGCACCTTTGAATGAAAAGGGGGTTCATGTGTATTATAACTCAGAAACAAGTAAGATCTAACTCAGAAACAAGTAAGATCAGAAAAGTAAAAGGCAGAAATAAGTCAGTATGTATGTCTTCTGAGGATTCCTTTCTTTTTCCCTTTTTGTTTTTTTCATGAAAATATATACAGCCATATACCATTTCAACAGTTTCTACATGTGCAACTTAGTGACATCAAATTGTGCAACTACTTTCCAACAACCTTCTCCAGATTGTTTTTCTCTGACTTCTTTGTCCTATCTCAGAAGTAAATAGTGGTTGGAATTCAAGTCAGTGCACTAATGCTTCAAGAAGTAAAGTTACTAAATAGGGGCAAGGTACATGTAAAATTCTTCCTAGATTAGTGTTGAGAAAAAAAGAAAATGCATTTACTAAGTCCAGGTGCACATTTGAAAGCCTCTCTCTAACACTGAGGGCAATTCTCCATACCAGATAAAGACCTGTCAATGCAGTGGGTCAGTTGGCCACAGAGGACATGGAGAGTTGGAACATGGAAGATTTTGGTGGTGTTGTTATCAACAAATGGCGACTGTTGCTCTTCTTTCTCCCTTTCCTGCTCCTCCTCAGGTGACTCCTATAGCAGCAGCCCTGACAGTACACCCATGGGTAGCATCGAGTCACTCTCCTCTCACTCTTCTGAACAAAACAGCACTCCAAAGTCTACTTCCTGCCAGCCCAGGGAGAAATCTGGTGGGATTCCTTGGATTGCATCCCCATCACCTGCCAATGGACAGAAAAGCCTTGGTCTCTGGACAACTAGTCCTGAATCGAGTTCTAGAGAAGATGCAACCAAAACGGATGCAGAATCAGATAGCCAGAGTGTAGCCTCAGTCACCAGCCCAGGGGACATTTCTCCACCAATCGACCTGGTCAAGAAAGGACCTTATGGGCTATCGGGACTGAAGAGAACCTCAGCTTCCTCCCTCAGATCCATCTCTGCAGCTGAAGGTAAGCCAGTATGGACCTGGTGCAAAGTGTTATTGTCCCTGTGTCACTGGCTTGATGATTCAGCATGATTAATCGGGAAAAGAGTTAAATGGTGAAGGAACTGTTGATGTTTATCTGATTTGTTCCCGAGCTTGGATTTCTAAAACTCCTATGCACTGTGACT
The DNA here is from genome assembly GCF_000298275.1 of Orycteropus afer afer. Lineage (NCBI taxonomy): Eukaryota > Metazoa > Chordata > Mammalia > Tubulidentata > Orycteropodidae > Orycteropus > Orycteropus afer. Next base: position 15,197,011 of record NW_006921634.1, read on the forward strand.
TTTTACCTAGATCTTTCCATCTCTGTTAGGTGGTGTCTTTGTAATTATTGTGGATTGTGAACTCCCTGAGTGATGGGCTGCTGTGTTCAAAGAACATTCTGTACCTTCCCATTTGGGTTTGGAGAAAAATGCTTCCTTTTATTATGCACATGTACTGTGTTACTGCCTTTATTTTGTCTAATAGCACCTTGCCTATTTTCTTGGGCTTTTTTTTTTTTTTTTTTCTTTTTAGGAAACAAGAGCTACAGTGGATCCATTCAAAGCTTAACTTCCATAGGTTCCAAAGAGACCCCCAAAGCCCCACCAAACCCAGACCTACCTCCAAAAATGTGCAGGAGGTTAAGGTTAGACAACACCTCAAGCAATGGCTATCAGCGACCTGGCTCAGTGTAAGTATGAAAGTGTAATTGATTGTGTCTCCCAGGAAATAAAGGGGTGTGATGTATTCACAAGAGCTTTGGTAGTCCCTCAGCTGAATGTCTTATCTGTAAGGCCCACTTCTGTAGGGCTCTATCCTCTGCTAAAAATGATGTGAAAATTAGATTTAAGATATATAAACAATCCCATGCAAGCATTTTCCTTAGAAACAGAGTTATGGCTTAATTTAAGGACATAATAGTAAATGTATAATAGAGTAGTTTAGGCATTGAAGCTAAGAAGCAGAGAGAATGCCTATAAAAGCTGAACATCCACCTTTCAGCTAACAACACCACCATGCAATACCAGATCCTACTTCTCATCTCTCTTTACCCACCTAACCAGCTACAAGTTGTTAAAAATGCAACAGCTTTCCAGGTTGTGAGGGTTGCTTTTCTCTCCTCCTTATCACATGTCTCTCCTACCTGAGTACTCACTCATGAAAGCAAGCTTGGGAGCGCTGGTGGTGTAGTGCCTAAGGCATTTGACTGCTAATCAGAATGCTGGCACTTCAAAACCACCAGCCACTACTTGGAAGGAAGACTGGGCAATTTACTTCCCTAGAGATACCACCTTGGAAACCCAAGGAGGGGTCAGTATGAGTCAAATAGACTGGATGGCAATGAGTTTTTGTTTTGCTTTGTTTTTAAATAGAGAATGAGGGTGTAAAAGACAAAAGAAAGTACTTCTATTCAAAAGAAGTAACCCAGAAGTAAGGGCTGATTGGAGAGGGAATGAAAAGGAAAATAGGAATCTGGAAAACAAGTAAGCAAAATCCAAAGAGGAAAGTTTCTCTCCCTTCAGTCATGTTTTCCTTACATTTGCTGAGCAGTTCCTAAATTCATTAGGAACTGTGTCAGGGTGCCTTTATATGTTATCTCTTTAATGTCCACAATGTCCTTCCCCAACAGGTAATATGAACCCCATTTTAGAGATAATGAAAATGGATGATACTTAGAAAGTTTAATTAACCAGTACACATATACTCCATAAGTGGAACATTTGAGTTTCCAACTGAAAGTTGTCTGACTTTAATTCTGTGCACTTCCTATTATCCCATATGCATTTTGAATATGGTAATAACCCTGACATTTTAATTGTTCATTAAAAGTCCAGTAAGACATTTTATTAAGGCTGTTTCTGTAAGAAAAATGTCTTTAATTTATTCACTCATCATTTTCTTTTACATGAACTTTTTGGCTTCAGGTGTGTTTAACATAGATTATCTCTCTTCATTAGAAATCAAGCAATTGTGGCATAGACAAATATATTTATACTATCTACTCCCCCATGTGTGAAGTTCTAGCCATTAAGGGAAATTAAATTTTGATCCACTATATCAAGGGAGATTGAACAATATAAACCTCATCATTTGTTTGGAAAAGTAGGGTTTCTGTTATACGATTATGTACTAAAAGTTAAAGTAGAAACGAAACCAAGAGAATATATGTTCTATGTTATTCTTGTTAGGTTCTGTCCAGTCTATTTTTGACTCATAAAGACCCCCATGAGACAGAGTAGTACAGCCCAATAGGGTTTCCTAGGCTGTAATTTTTACAGTAGCAGATTGCCAGTTTTTTCGGCTGCAGAGTTCGAACCACAAACCTTTAGGTTAGCAGCCAAGCATTTAACCATTGCACCACCAGAGCTCCACATATTTTCTATGTTAGATGTAAAATGATCTAGGAGATTTTCAAATGACTTGACTTGAAAGAAAAGTTTAGCTGTTAAAGAAATTACACATATTTTTAAGTATAGGTTAGAACATCATTCAACGAAATTGAATTTTGAAATTTTTAGTAAATATGGAAACTTTTCCACTTACCTAGGTTACCTTGGTTTTAATTGTTACTTTATCCTTGATAGTCATACCTCTTCCAGTAGAACATGCCCTTTTTCCTCCATGATTTGAAACAAGATTTTAATTCATGAATTCACTTATTGGCCATGTTTTCAGAGTTCCTCATTTTTTTTATTTTAGAAGAACTGTGTTCACATATAAAAATGCATGAAATAATTTTAGCAATAGTTTCTTCTTCACTCTAGCTATGAGAGTGAAGATAATTTTTCTTTGTCATTTTGTGTTTGTTTCTTTGATTATCTTCCCTTGTGGCTGCACAGGACTCAATAACATGCTGCAGGGAGTGGAGTAGGGAGAAAATGTTCTTTTTAATACTCCTGCAGTTTTCTTAGGTAGAAAGATGAGGACAGTAAGCTCCCTATGGGATAGTAGCTGTGAGTTCATTACAGTCTGATACCCTGTGCACTGGAAACTAGAGTTAAAAATCTCTTCCACAAAAGAACTTAACACAATTAAAATTCAGGTCATATTTTGGTGACAGTTTTTAAGTAAGAGATTTTTGTTTGTTTGTTTAGCTGATGACTCTGAATTTCACTTTGATCTGAATGATTTTCCTCACTGACTTAATGAAACTTACTTGTTTAAAATGATTTTTCAGAGTGGCAGCAAAAGCCCAGCTGTTTGAAAATGTTGGATCAGTTAAGCCAGTTTCTTCTGGGCGGTAAGTTCTCAAAACTCTTAAATGAATTTTAAAAATAAAATAACTGTAATACTGTTGACTTGACATGGTAAGTTCTCTTTGATAATTCTGCCCCTCAGTTTTTCAGATGGTCAGATACACACACACTGACCCTTGTTTCTGGAGACAAGATCATATCTGTAAACCACATTTAGTTTCTCAGACTAGTACGATGATGAATCATTTGCTGAAATCTTCACAAAGGAAGAGTTCTAAAAAAACTTATTTTCTAAAAGCAGAAGTTGACATAACCCTTTGCACACACAGGGGATCATTCCCTAACAATCATTTTGAGCAACATTTTCAAAAGTATATTCTTGACTTTTAAAAAGCCATTGAGTTTTCTTTCTGAAGAAACGTCATAAACATCAGTTACAAATTATGACTATTTTTTAAACTTTTTATTGTAGTTTAGGTGAAAGTTTACAGAGAAAATTAATTTTCCATGCAACAATTTGTGTACATTTTGTTTCCTGACAGTGGTGCAATCCCCTCAGTCCCACAGTGTAACAGCCCTCTTCACACTTCCTCCTCAGGTGTTCCTGTTTCCGTTCATCCTTCTTTCCTGCCCCTTCTGCACCCTGAGTGTTGCTTTGGGGCAAATGGTGCCCTTCTGTTCTTGTATGATTGATTATACTGAGAAATAGGTTCTTCCCTGGTATTATTATTCACTTTAGAGTCCTGTTTATTGTTTGGCTGAAAGTTGATCCCCAGGGGGTACATTCAGTTCTAGGTTTGAAGACCGTCGAAGGGCCACAGTCTCAGGGGTTCCATCAGTTTCTATCAAACAAGTAAGTCTGGTCTTTTTTATGATTTTGAATTTTTTTCTAATTTTTTTTTTTCTCCCTCTCTGTCCAGGACCTTCTATTAGATCCTAATAAGAAGAACTTGTAGTGTTAGCCAAGTGCTGTCTAGTTCTTCTGGTATAGGGGAATAGAGGCTGTGGTTTGCATGGTCCACTGGTCCTCTGGACTGATTATTTCCTTGAGTCTTTGATTTTCTTCACTCTTCTATGCTTCAAACAGGAAGAGACTATTAGTTCCATTTTAGATGGTTGCTCAAAAGCTTTTAAAACTCCAATTGCTGCTCACCAAAGTATTATGTCAAACAATGAATGCCTTTGTGGACTAAGTTATGCCAGTAGACTTAGATGTCCCTTGAGACTATTGTCCTAAGTCTTCATCCCTGATCCCTGGTAATCATCAAAGAATATTTCTTTTTTTTTTTTTTTTAATTAGGATTTGGGTGAAGATTTACAGAGTAAATTCACTTTTCATACAGCAGTTCACATATACTTTGTCTCATATCATTGACC
>NW_006921634.1:15205137-15229099 GCF_000298275.1 Orycteropus afer afer
GTTATATCTTCATGTTCAATTGATCCTTTAATCATTATATAATGTCCTTCTTTGTCTCGTATGGTGGTTTTTGTCTTAAAGTCAATTTGATCAGAAATTAGTATTGCCACTCCTGCTCTCTTACAGTTGCCATTTGCTTGATAAAGAATATTTCTTTCTGCATACAAACCTTTCTTGACTTTTTACAATAGTTGTTGTTGTTGTTAGGTGCCGTCAAGTCATCTCTGACTCATAGCGACCCTATTCACAGCAGAATGAAACACCGCCTAGTCCTGAGCCAGCTCCATGATTTTTGCTATACTTGACTCCATAGCCTCTGCCACTGTCTCAATCCACTAGTAGAGGGCCTTCCCCCCTTCATCGACCCTCCACCTTACCAAGCATGACATTCTTCTCCAGGTAATAGTCCTTTTCTGACAACATGACCAAAGTATGTGAGATGAAGTCTGGCCATTCATGCCTCCAAGGAGCATTCTAGCTGTACTTCCTCCAGGGCAGAACTGTTAGTTCTTTCAGCAGTCCTTGGTACTTTTAGCATTTTTCACCAACACCACAACTCAAAAGCATCAATTCTTCTTCAGTCTTCTTTGTTCATTATCCAGCTCTCACATGCATATGAGGCAATTGAAAATACCATGGCTTGTGTCAGGCACACCTTAGTCCTCAAGAAGACATCTTTGCTCTTCAGCACTTGAAAGAGGTTCTTTGCAGCCAATTTGCCCAGTGCTATATGTCATCTGATGTCCTGACTGCTGCTTCCATTGGCGTCCATTGTAGAACCAAGCAATGTGAATGAAGTCTTTGAAAATTTCAATCTTTTCTCCACTTTTCATAATATTGCTTATGAGGAGTTGTGAGGATGTCCATCAACTGAAGAATAGATAACCAAACTATGGTACACACACACAATGGAATACTGTGCAACCCTAAAAAATAATGTAGAGTCTGCAAAACACCACATAACGTGGATGAACTTGGAGGACATTATGCTGAGTGTAATAAGTCAGTCACAGAAGGACAAATATTGTATTAATCCATTATTGTAAAAGTCAAGGAAAGGTTTATATATGGAAGGAAATTTTCTTTTTTGGTAACCAGGGGTTACAAAGAGGGCAGGGGAGAGAACACTGCTAGATAGGTAGAGACAAGTATTGATTTAGGTGAAGAGAAGGGCAACATACCAAATGTGAGTGATCAACACGGAGGCATTAAGGAAGAGGAAGACATAGAGAGGTGCATGGGAGGTACAGACAATAAAGATGAACCCTTTTACACATGTAGTACTGCGTTGTCAGTGAAGGCAAACATTGACCTATGGGTGGATAGATGGGTGGACAGGTGAACTATTAGGTTTGTCTGTGCGGGGAGGAGTGTGACCATGTATAGGGTTGGCAGACGATGTTTCTACAAGTGTATTGGTATGTTCTGTAAAAATTCCCTGGTATATAGTAGAGCTGACAAAGGACAAAGTTCTAGTCACTCCTTGGCCATAGCCAGCTACCCAGATGGAGCAAGTAGTGACCTGTGGACTCAGGACCATAGTTGCAAAGGACATCAACCTCAGTTGGCATAACATACTACACAAAACATTGTTTTACCTCCTACTTTGGCAAATAGCGACTGGGATTTTAAAAGCTCACAAGCAGCCATCTAAATGCAACGATGAGTCTCTCCTCATCCAGTGCAAAGAAGAATGAAGAAAAACAAAAATTCATGGAAACAATTAGTCCAAGTGACTGATACACCATGTGATTCTCACCCTATATGACTATGAGACCAGAAGAACTAGATGGTGCATGGCTACCAGTGTCAACCACTCAGAGAGGGATTTATGTAGGAGATCCTGGATAGAGTGAGAGAACAATGTGGAACAAAACTCAAACTGATTTAAAAAAAAAAAAAGGGACCAAGTTTGCTGGTCTGATAGAGCCTGATGGAACCACTGAGACTATGGCTCCTAGCTGCCCTTCAGGTCTGGAATTGAACCTACTCCTGTGGCTTCCAGCCAAACAAAAGACAAACATATGAGCTGAACATTTACACTCGGTAGATACACTCCTTGGAGACAGCAATCATAGGAGAATAGAAGGGCTGTGTATGCACAGGGAGAGAGCTCAGCGGACAGGAGTGCATGGAGGGAAGGACACAGGCAGGAGTATATGGAGGGAAGGACACAGGGAAGAGGTAACTGTGGGGAGGAAGGGGAGAGGAGTTATATTGCATTCTGGTAAATTATAGTCAATGTCATGAGACAAAGTATATATGACCTACTATATGGAAAATGAATTTGCTCCATAATTTTCATCCAAGTAAGATATTTATATATAAAAAAAAAGGATATGAGTTGTTACATTATGTTGCTATTTATTTTGCTTGCTTCTAAAGTTCCTGCTTTTGTCTTCTCATGGTCCAAATGGGTTCTTATAATCTGATTCTAATCTGATTCTGCTTTGGTTTTTGAGTATGACTAAATAAAGGAATTTCATAAGGGCAGAAGATTTCTGTCTTTTTTTTTTTTTTTTTAACCCCAGAAACCAGTACACTGGTAGCAGAGAGGCAGGATTCAATGAATACTTATTGTTTAAAAAAGAAATAGCATATAAATGAGTAAACAAATCTTTATTTTTCTTTTGGATGTCATGAGATATTTTCGAGCTTCCTCTGTCTGTTGTTGTTGTTGTTATGTGCCGTCAAGTCAGACCCAACTCATAGCGACCCCTCCTTGGGTTTCCGAGGCAGTATCACTATGAAAGTAGATTGCCCCATCTTCCTTCCAAGGAGTGGCTAATGGGTTTGAACCACCAGCCTTCTGGTTAGCAGTCAAGTGCCTTAGGCACTATGCTACCAGAGCTCCCATGGTATAGATAATTGAAATTATGAAGCAAAGGAACCACAGATAATTGAAGTACTGCTATATAGTTCTTTTAAATATTATTCAATCCTATTATTTTTATCAGGCACTCTGGTGGCTTAATGCCTAAGGCATTTGACTGCTAACCAGAAGGCTGGCAGTTCAAACCCACCAACCACCTCTTGGAAAAAAAGACTGGGCAATCTACTTTCTGCCTCAGAAATCCAAGGAGAAGTTGCTACCTGATGGTAGTGAGTTTGTTTTTCTGGTTTTGGCATTATTTTTATCAACATTACAAAAGTATATGGATACATTCTTCAAGTCTTTATTAAGCACCTACACAGTACTGGGCCATGACTAGGGATAATGATGACCTTCAAATACTTCTTAGTTTCATCTAAAGCTTAGTAAGGGCACTCATGCATTAGTTGGTTTTTGTTTTGTTTTTTTTTAACTTCTCAGAGTAAAGTCACTTTGATACCTTACTGGCAGAAAGTAAGACTCTTATTTATATAGCAGATCCTAGAGCAACTTACCTCTACTTTCAGCATCTTCTTCTGTTTTATGAGACACACTGCATGTCAAAGCAAACATCATTTCTGGAGATTTGAAGGTCATTTTCAGACCCTTTCCTTAAAGAGCCCTAGTGGCACAGTGGTTAAGTACTCAACTGCTAATTGAAATGTTGATGGTTTGAGCCCACCAGGCGTCTCCTCAGGAGAAAGAAGTAGCAATCAGCTACTGTAAAGATTAAAAAACTAACACACATTGGCATCGAGTGAGTTCTGACTCATAGTACAACCTTGAAAACCCTCTGGGGCAGTTCTACTCGATCACATGGGGATCTCTGTGAGTGGACAGTTCACTAATTAGCCCCTAACAACAACACTTCTAGGTATTTCTGTCTGTTTTTCTATATCACTGAATTGCTCCACTAGATGGAGCCTTTTTATTAGGAAACTATCATTTCACTCTGGTTTAAGAACTCAAGTATTGTAATCAAAGAGGCAATCACACAGAGCTTTAAGAAAAAACAACGTATTAATAAAGTTGTTAATAATACAAAAGCTGTCATATGATATACACACAGATGTTCAACAAGCAACCTACATGTTTTTAATATGCTTTTACTTCTAAAAACTCCAAATCAACTTCTCAAGCACTTTCAGCATAAACTTAGAGCCCATGTGATGGTACATTGAGGGTTATAATCTTTCTCTGTCAGCCAGTTCACAACACTGTCAGTACTTGTCACTTGGGACAGGCACAGAGGATCATGAATGAACTGCAGAGAAAGACAGACTCACATTCAGATTCTTGCTCTTCCACTTCCTGGTTGTATAACCTTGGAGCTACATTTTGGATATCTGTGTCCTTTATAAAATGAAGATCTTCACTCTGTTTTGGTCAGATTGCTGTGTGTATTCACAATGATGTGCTTCATGTACAGAAATCATGTATTTAAATAATAAATTTAATGTATTTAAAGCTCAGCACGTGGTCTCTACAACGTCAAACCAAAAAGTAATCCCACTGCAATTGAGTTGGTCCAACTCACAGCAGCCCTACAGGACAGAGTAGAACTGCCCCATAGGGTTTCCAAAGCTATAAATCTCTGCACAAGCAGATTGCCTATCTTTCTCCCACAGAGAGACTGGCTGATGTGTTCAAAATGCTGACCTTTTGGTTAGCAGTTGAATGCTTTAACCACTAAGCCACCATGGTAATAACAGTTATGATAGTTATTACTAAAACTGCTTGCTTAAGACATTCAGGCCCCTAACTGATACATTAATAACACTTGATACTCTTGTGCACCATTAAATGGAACTGAACAACAGATGAGAAGTCCAGGTCTTTTCCCTGACTAACTTCACTGATTCCTACATGCCTATTTTATGTTCTTTCTAGGAAATCAGGGTTACCTTTGAATTGAATCTTGAAAGATGATGGAACTAGTAGAGGTAACAGGAAGAAAAGGCATGATTGAGAAAGAGACAGTTGGGGGATTTTAGTGGATTGCCTTGAAGAATGGCAAAGTAATGCCTTTTGGAGACACTGCAAGGTCTCTGCGGTCATTGCACATTGAGATGCACCTTAACAGATAATTCAAGTGGCTTTTTCCAGGAGGTTACGGAGGAGGAGAACAACCAACCCTTTGGGATGAAATTTGTGAAACGTGTTGTTAGTTGTTTTTAGGCGGCATGGAATTGGTTCCAATTCATATCGATCTTATGTACAACAGAACGAAACAATGCCTGGCCCTCTGCCATCCTCACAATATTTGCTATGCATTCTTGCAGCCACTGTGTCAATCTAGCTCATTGAGAGTCTTCCTCTTGTTCACTGACCCTCTGCTTTACCAAGCATGATAGCCATCTCCAGAGACTGCTTCCTCCTGACGCCATGACCAAAGAACAAGAGGCAAAGTCTCACCATCCTCACTTCGAAGGAACTTTCTGGCCATACCTCATCCAAGACAAATTAGTCAGTATTCTTTGCCAACACCATAATTCAAAGGCATCAATTCTTCTCCACATTTTCTTATTCATTATCCAGTTTTCACATGAATATGAAGCTTTTGAAAAGACAATGGCTTGGGTTGGGCACACCTACTCTTCAAAGTGACATATTTGCTCTTTAGCACTTTACAAGAGGTCTTTTACAACAGATTTGCCATTGCAATACAGCATTTTGATTTCTTTCTTTTTTTTTTTTTTAAGAGTTTGTTTTACATTCAATGGAACATGTACACTAAGTTTCATTCTCCATTTACCATGCCCAACCCTAACCCAGTCTCCTCCCCTCCCTGCCCAATAACCCTCCTCCTGTGTGCCTCATAGTTATGCATTCCTTCTGTCCTGTATTACCTGCATGTGAATGTTGCCTCTCTGGTGGCCCGTGGTCTATTGCTCCAAGAGATGTATTTCCATAGAGTATGTGGGTGGGTCCCCCTGGGTTGAGTGATCTGCATGTACATCTTGTTAACTACTGGGTTGAGAACCAGCCCCTGGGAGTGAGTTTTATTCCAGGTGCAGAATGTATTCTAGGTCCTTAGTATTGGGGGTCTCACCAGACTCCATCTGATCAGTAATTCTGTTCATTATTGAGTTTTTGGATTTTGATCCATGTATCCAAGATCTTCAGATTTGATCCTTTCCTGAGTGGTTGGCATTGGTAGCCGGACGTCATCTAGTTCTTCTGTTCTCAAGGGCCCTTGTGTCCTATGGCTGATTGATTCCAAATGCCCTTGGGTTTTTGTTTTGTTTTGTTTTGTTGCACTCTTCTTTGCTTCTGCAGTGTTATCCATAGTCCCTTATGATCCACACAGTTGAATACCTTTTTATAGTCAATAAAAGTAAACATCTTTCTAGTATTCTCTGCTTTCAGCCAAGATCCATCTGGTGTCACCAATGATATCCCTTGTTCCACAATCTGTCCTGAATCTGGCTTGAATTTCTGGCAGCTCTACTGCAACCATTGTTTAATCATTTTCAGCAAAATTTTATTTGCTTGTGATATTTATGATATTGGTCAATATCATAAATTGACCAATGTTATAAATTTATGATGTGGGTCAATATTGACCCACATTCTGTTGGGTCACCGTTCTTGGAATGGCACAAACATGAATTTCTTTTAGTCAATATAGTTATGTTTGAAATGTACTGGCATAAACAAACAAGTGCTTCTAGCATTGTATCCATTTGCTCAAACATCTTAGTAGGTATTCTGTCAATTCCTAGAGCTTTGCTTTGCCAATTCCTTCAGAGCAACTGGAACTTCTTCCTTCAGTACCATTGTTTCTGTATCATATGCTTCCTCCTGAAATAGTTGAATGTCATCCAGTTTCTTTTGGGACAGTGACTCTATACTTTCCAACTTCTTTTGATGCTTCCTGTATTGTTCAATACTTTGCCCTTAGAATCCTTCAGTATCATGATTTGAGGCTGGAGTTTTTTCTTCATTTCTTCCAGCTTGAGAAATGCTGAACTTGTTATTTGTTTTTGATTTTCTCTTTGCATATTTCATTACAATACTTAACTATGTTTTCTTGAGCCATTCCTTAAAATCTGTTCAGTACTTTTTTTTCATCATTTCTTCCATTCACTTTAGCTATTCTCCTTTCAAGAGTAAGTTTCAGAGTCTCTTCTGACATGTGTTTTGGTCTTCTCTTCTTTTCCTGTCTTTTTAATGGCCCTTTGTTTTCTTCATGTATCATGTCCTTGATGCCATGCCACAGCTTGTCTGGTGTTGAATATGTCAAATCTAGATGGTCTGTAAATCCAGGCAGGATATAATCAAGGTCATATTTTTACTCTAGTGGACTTGTTTTAATTTTCTTCAGCATCAACTTAAACTCGCTTGTGAGGAATTGCTGGTCTGTTCCACAGTCAGCTGCTGGCCTTGTTTCTGACTGCTGATACTGAGTTTCTCCTCATCTCTTTCCACAGTTGTACTATTTTGATTTCTGTGTATCCTATCCGGTGCGATCAACATGTATAGTAGACATTTATGTTGGTGACAAAATGTATTTGTAATGAATAAATCATTGGTCTTGCAAAGTTCTAGCATGCTATCTGTGGTGTCATTTCTGTCACCAAGGCTGTGCTTTACAACTTCTGATGCATCTTCTTTGTTTCTGCATTTGGCATTCCACTGACCAGTAATTATCAATGCATCTTGAAGGCATGTTTTGTCAATTTTAGACTGCAAAAGATGGTAAAAATCTTCAGTTTCTACATATTTGGCTTTAGTGGTTGGTGCCTAAGTTTGAATAATAGTAGTATATTGTACATGATGAAGCCTCAAAAACTCAACTGTATATATGGAAGTAAAAAAGGCAAATAACATTCAGTATTATTATGAAAATAATTTTAACTTTGCCGATCCTCTAAAATGGTTACACATAACCCCTTTAATAGTAGGCAGCTTCCCTTGAACACGCTTTGAGAACCACTACCCCATTATAAATGTACAAGAAAGGAACCATGCAAGGTGTTGTTCATTGTACCCTATATTGTCCTTACTGTAATGCACAACAAACATAGAGTAGATGCTTAATAAAATTGTTGAATTAATGGGGAGAATGTGCACTTTTATAAATTTAAAAATATTGTTACTCACTTTCACTTCATTTTCACTGGAGTTGCAATATATTTGCCTTTGATATAAGCAACTTCTAATCTAAATACTCCTTTCACGTGGTAGTTCTTTAGCATGGAGGCATCCATTGCCCATGTGAGCATCCAAGCTGGAAACAGCCAGTGCTTGTTGACAAAAACTATCAAAAGAACATGTAACTAATTTTAAGAAATTTCAAAAAAAAAAAAAAAAATTTGGTGTATTGGCAGATTGACACGGGCAATTTAAAAGTTTTTTCAGGGACAAATTTGTCTGTAAATATTTTCATTACACACTAATACTGTTTCATTGTGACATGTTGTTGTATAGCATTATTTGCAGTACCTGCCTGATACTTCATTGTACCATAAATTTATTTATTACATAATAATTATAAATTAGTTGTACATTTAAATATATATAAACATTTATGTATATTTTAAAGGTATCTATACATATTTTAAAAGGAGCTCTGGTGATCTGGTGCCTAAGGCATTTGACTGCTAACCAGAAGGTTGGTGGTTCAAACCCACCAACCACTCTGTGGAAGGAAGACGGGGCAATCTACTTCTGTAAAGATTTACAACCTTGGAAAACCAATGGAGGTTGCTATGAGTCAGAATCACCCAACGGCAGTGGGCTTGTTTTTTTTCTTTTTTTTTTAAATACATATTTTTAATAAAAATATTAATTAAATGTTATACATAAAATAAAGTAGTCCTAGTTGTGCAATGGTTAAGCAGTTGGATTCTAACTGAAAATGTCGTGGTTCAAACTCACTGTCATTCCATGGGAGAAAAGACCTGAATATCTGCTTCTGTAAAGATTACACCTTAGGAACCTTACAAGACAGTTCTCATATTTGTTATTCAGTTTTCACTTCAATTTTACTCTGTTCTATAAGGCCACTCTATTCTGGAATCAACTCAGTGGCACAAAGCAACAAAAACAAAATATGATTCATACGATTTATTAAATCCTCTACTGAACACTTAGATTGTGAGTCTTTTACCTTTTTTATATATATTACAGTTTTGACATATTTGTAACTCTATCTGTGTCCATTCCTATTCCATTCAGAAGTGAAATTCTCAGCAGTATACACAATATATGTGTATATTATTGCCAAGTGGCTCTGCAGAAAACATTGTCTCAATTTTGATTTGGTAAGGCTTTAATTTCCTATATGATCAAGATACCCATTGCCAAAGAGTTGATTCTGATTCATAGAGACCCTGTCAAGGTAGCAGGGGTGAATCTGCACATTAACCCTATCAAAACTATGTGTGTTTGCTCATCAGCATTAGACAGTGTTTAGAATTAGGAGTGAAGCTGTGTACAGATCATCTTCCTGGTAATAAGGGAAAAAGAATGGCTTTCAAGGCTGTGGATGTCATTATATTACTCTCCCATGCAGTAAGAGGCCAGACTTTCAAAAATCCTTTTCAAAGAGATATTAGAATCTTCTGAAGAAAGACACAATAGGCGACAGTGTTATTTTCACATCCTCTTCAATAGACCAAAGCAGTAAAAGAGGAGGCATTAGCACCTGGAGAGAAAACTTCACTGTCACAGCAGCCTACATTAAATCATCAAAGCTCTCTGCAGACCTATAGTTAACACCTATAGTTACAGATCTCAGTGGAAGACCTGTGTAGTCATGTGCACAAAGGAGAATTGGTGGCACAGTGGTTCAAGCATTTGGTTTCTAACCAAAGGTCCAGTGGTTTGAACCCATCAGCCACTCCACAGTAGAAAGATGAGGCATTCTACTTCTGTAAAGGTTTACAACCTTGGAAACCTTATCAGTTCTACTGTCCTATAGGGTCACTATGAGTTGGAATTGATTCAACAGCAATGAATGTGGGTTTTGGTTAGTCATGGCCACAGATAACTGAAAAGTCAGATATTATTTTATGCTGGGTATTTTTGACACATTGAGTAACACCTTTTTTTTTCAAGTGCTACAATTATTCTGTACACCTCCTGTACCACAACCTAATCCAGTCTCATAAAATACCATACAGAAAACATTCATGTCTGAAATATTAATAAAAAGAATTTGGTTGTAAATTAAGTTGTCCTTTCAAAACTTACATCATAGCAAATCCTATACCTTAATCATTTCTATAACTAAATAAATTGTTTTCTTATGGATCTCTTATTTATGTTAATGATTTAAGGTAGTAAAGCTTCATGTTTATCAAAATGAAATTTTTGCTGTTAGAAAATTTGATTTTTAAAAAAATCTTGTCATATTTTTAGAGCAGCAACACTATAGTCTGGAATTACTATATTGTTAGATTAAATGACTCTTCTTGGCTAGAAGATTCATAGGAAAACTAATATGCTTTCTACTCCAGATGACCATAGTCTGTTTCTTAGAAGTCTTTAGGACTTGGTCGCATCCTCATCCACCACCCCCACCAACACATGCACATGTGTGCTTTCTATGCACACACACACACACAGCTGTTCTGTAGTGTGAACCCCTTATCCTTCACTGTGCTCAATTCTTCCTTTGACTGAGTTTCATTGAGAAGGGGAACTATGTGGGCAAATTGCTGTTGTTCTTAGGTTCCATCGAGTCAGCTCTGACTCATAGCAACCCTATGCACAACAGAATGAAACACTGCCTGGTCCTGTGCCTGCCTCACAATCCTTGCTACACCTGAGCCCATTGTTCCAGCCACTGTGTCAATCCATCTCAGTGAGGGTCTTCCTCTTTTTTGCTGACCCTCCACTTTACCAAGCAGGATATCTTTCTCCAGAGAATGATCCCTTCTGACAATATTACCAAAGTAGGTGAGACAAAGTCTGGCTATTCTTGCTGCCAAGGAGCATTCTGGCTGCATTCCTTCCAGGACAAATCTGTTAGTTCTTCTGGCAGTCCATGGTACTTTCAGTATTTTTGGTTAACACCACAGCTCAAAAGCATCAACTCTTCTTCAGTCTTCCTTATTCACTGTCCAGCTTTCACATGCATATGAGGCAATTGAAACTACCATGGTTTGGGTTAGGCGCACCTTAGTCTTCAAAGAGACATCTTTGCTCTTCGGCACTTTAAAGCAGTCTTTTGCAACAGATTTACCAGTGCAATATGTTGTCTGATTTCTTGACTGCTGCTTCCATTGGTGTTGATGGTGGAACCAAGTAATATGTGGACAAATAGTCACTCCCAAATCTGCCTGCTGCAGGTTCCCCTTACAAACTTTCTGAAAGTGCAGGTTGAGATTCAGCCCATATAACACCAACTCTCGGAACAAGTCCAGAATTTTCTTCTATAAGCTTTCCTGTCTTCAGATTGTCATTTGAAAATCCCAAGTGATAAAGCCTAGTCTGGAAGCCCAGGGGTAAGATGCAAGGTCTAGCTCCACCCAGGGAAAAGAAATCATTTTGGACTTGTAGTGTAGCACTAGGAGCTTTGGTGGTGTGGTGCCCAAGGCATTTTGGTTCAATCCCACCAGTCACTCCTCGGAAGGAAGATTGGGCAATCAGCTTCCTTGGTGATACTGCCTCAGAAACCAAGGAGGGTTCGCTATGAGTCAAATCCAACTCGATGGCAATGAGTTTGTGGGGTTTTTATTTATTTTGGTTAGTGTAACACTGCTGCTTTGGCAGAGCTGCAGAGGACAAATACTGCTGATGGTTCTTTGTAGGTAAAAATGCTCAAGGAGGAAAGACAGTGTGCCTTGAACCTTTGAAAGGACTCAGTATATGGAAATAAAAAGCCTAAAGCATCTATTCCCTTTTTGCCATTCTTTCATCAGCAAATATTTACTGAGTTACTACTAAGCATCAGCATCCTTCCAGCCACTGGGGATATAGTCATACACAGAAAAGGTCTGGTTCTTAATTTCATGGAGGTTACATTCTACTTGGGGAAGACACAACAAAAGTATCACCCATAACAACTCAATAAGAGATGATAATACCATGCAGAGTTAAAATAGGAGGATATGATAGTTGCCTGGGCAGCTATTTTATATCAAGGAAGACACATTTATGACTTCATGAAATTTCAGATAAGCCTGAAATACACAGTCATATGAAGATCAAGAGGAAAGCAGCTGATGCAGAGGGTTCAGCTAGAAACACCAGCCTGATGTGTGGGAAGGAGTTTGACATGTGTGAGAAAGAGAAGACTTGGCTGGTGTGGCTGGAGTATAGTGAGCAAAGGGAGGTGCAAAAAGAGACAGGCGAGCCTAGAAGGCCCCTGATCATGGCCTGCTTTGTAGACCAGAGCAAGAAATTAGGTGAAGGGTTGTTATCAGGGAAGTAACTTGATCTGGTGAACCTGTTCAAAATCACCCACAAGGCAAATTTTCTTTCCTCCTTGAGCTCTCAGCATTTTACCTACAAAGAACCATCAGCAGTATTTGCCCTCTGCAGCTCTGCCAAAGCAGCAGTGTTACAGTACAAGTCCAAAATGATTTATTTTCCCTGGGTGGAGCTAGACCTTGCATCTTATCCCTAGGTTTCCAGAATGAGGCTTTATCATTTAAGTTGGGATTTTCAACTGTAAGAGAATAAATGGAAAGGGACTAAAGAGGAAATCTAGAATATTTAGAAGTTATGAAAACTATTCAGTCAACCCAGCCAGAAATGGTATTGACTATACTCTGGTTGTGGTAGAGATGGTGAGGAGTGGGTAGAGTTAAGCTATGTTGCATACCCTTCCAATGTAATTGAATATATCAAAAAAACAAACCTTTTGCTATTGAATCTTTTCAAACTCATGTTGTTGTTGTTATTATGTGCCATCAAGTCAAACCCAAATCAACCCCTCCTTGGGTTTCCTAGGCAGTATCACTATGGAAGTAGATTGCCCAACCTTCCTTGCAAGGAGTGGCTGGTGGGTTTGAACCGCCAGCCTTCTGGTTAGCAGTCAAGTGCCTTAGGCACTATGTTACCAGAGCTAGCAATCTTATATGACTGGGTAGAACTGCTCCAAACGGTTTCCAAGGCTGTAATCTTTATGTAAGCAGATGCCATATCTTTCTCCTTCGGAGAGGGTGATGGGTTTGAACCTTGACCTTTTGGTTAGCAGCCGAGCACTTTAACCACAATGCTGCTAGGGCAGCAAAGAAAAGGTGATTTAACTAGTGACTATGATGGCTTTTGTGTTAGCTCAAATGTGGTTTTTATCATTGTTGCTTTAAATCAGAAGATTGAATATAAAATGCTGAAATTCTGACTTGTGTTAAAAAAGTAGAGGATCTGGCCACATACAGCCTGAATTCTCATTAAATAGATGTTGGAAGGTTAATGTTAGCTTTTCTGTTTAGAAAATGCATATATTCTCTGGTTTTCAAAGTTCCCATTGATCCCTGTTGTATTCCTGATAGTAGGCCAGTTGTGGTTGCCATTTGTCATTGACTAATTCCAGTGTTTTTCTTATACCATTTTACCATACCTCTAAGCATTTAAGTTGTTGAATCCCATCCCTGATGGTCTGCAAATGACAGTGCAGATAAAAAATAAAAAAGCTTTAAGATACCCTATGAACTTTCATTTCTACATAGCTGTGAAAACAGCATATTTAGAAGTACACTAACAAATAATAACATTCTTCAAAGTCAGTCTATGCATTTTTAAGTCAGGAGGTATCACTGAGATGTCAACAAACGGTTGCAACATGGAAGAGATCACTTATCTATAACAAGAAATTTGAATACAGCCGTCTGGGAAACATAAGAGTGCTTTTCTTGTGCTGGTAATTCAGTTTCTTGATCTGGATGCTGGCTATATGGGTGTGTTTGTTCAATCTGTGAAATGCACTTATGTATACTTACATGTGCACATTCTATATGTATATTATACTCCAATTACAATTAAATATTAATCAACTTCTTTAATAACACTCAAGTACTCAAGTTGAGTGTTACAATTTTTACAAATTATTTCTTAATCTTTCAGCCAAGCCAAAGCCATGTATTCCTGTAAAGCAGAGCACAGCCATGAGCTCTCCTTCCCGCAGGGGGCGATATTTTCTAATGGTAAGTACCCCTATTCCCATCACCCAAGTTCATAAATCTTGTGGAGGAAGAAAGAGTAATGTGGTAGTAAAGTCTGAAGTAAGAAGCCTTGTTGGCACATTTTTACATGTTTTTTTGATATAGTTATTTGAAGCTAATGATAATTGGGTGACTTTTTTTTTCCTCTCTTTTTTTTTTTGGCCAGTGTACCCATCAGTGGAACCAGGATGGTTAAAGGCAACTTATGAAGGCAAAACAGGACTAGTCCCAGAAAATTATGTTGTCTTCCTCTAACACTATTTAGTGGATGGCAGTATCTTCATGGTATCCATGGGAACAAATAATAAGTGCTATGATTTTATCTGACACAGATATGGGATGAGCCCACTAAATGAAAACAGTCAATTTCTATCAAGTTCTATACCAGCAGACTATGTAGCTCTCTACTAATAGAAAAAGAAAAAAAGGAAAAAAAAAAACCACAGTTTAAATTTATAGCCACTCTTTTATTGTCTGGTTTCTTATTTAAAGATACCTGTTTTGTTTTGTTTTGTTTTCACAAATAATAAGTAACTCTACAATGTCTCCTCCATAGTAATTGCAGAATTGGAAATACTGTTATTAAGCACTATATCCCAGAAATATGGAAACCAGAAATGTGGTATAAGAATATTTTTTTAACTTTTTATTGTGATTTGAGTGAAAGTTTACTGAGCAAATTGGTTTTCCATTCAATAATTCATAATCATTTGTTTCATGACATTGATTGCAATCTCCACAATGTTTCTATAAGAATTTTGCAATCTTTTACCACCTAGCATTCTCTGAGGAACCTTGAAATCATTACTTTGAAATGTAATTTAAACTGTTCGTTTATTATTTTTTTCTTAAAAATACCTATCTTTTATGTATGATTGTTTTGCTGGTCCTAAACATTTCAATAGAGTAAGTCTTTTGTTTTTAATCACACATTTATTTTTGTTTCCCAAGTAGATATTATTCAAAAGGGCTAATGTATATCATGTCTGTAAAATAATCCAGATTAGTTCATACACTGATTACACTGCAAACAATTCATCCAGCATTCCAGATACCTTCCATAGATTTAGAGCAGAGGTTGGCAAACTATTTCTATAAGGCCTGATAGGCTTTGTGGGCCCTATGGTATCTGTCACATTACTCAACTCTGCCACTGTAGTGCAAAAACAGCCATCAACAATATATAAGTAAGTGAGCATAAATATGTTCTAATTGTTTATTTATGTGTACTGAAATTTAAATTTCATAATAATTTTCATGTGTCATGAAATATTATGCTATTTTGACTTAAAAAAATCATCTGTTTAAAAATGAAAAACCATTCTTAGTGCATGAGCCATACAAAAGCATTGGTGGGTCAGATTGGGCTCATAGGCTATAGCTTGCTGATCCCTGGTTTAGAGTGTGTATAAAACTATCTTCACAACTTGGGAAGTTCATATCAAATTTTATGGCATTAACATTTAAATACTGATAAATCATATGTACATATCTTCTACTGATAGTATTATATGGGCATCACAAAAGTTTAATTATAATCATAGTAAAACCGTGTGTTGGAAGTGAGGATGGTAAAACTTCCTCTCAGTTACTTTAGACATGTCATCAGGAGGGACCAATGGCTGGAGAAAGATATCATACTTGGTAAAGTAGATGGATTGATACAGAGGCTGCACCAATGTGCTCAAACATGGCAACAATTGTGAGGAAGGCATAGGACCACGCAACATTTCCTCCTGTTATTCATAGGGTCACTATGATTTGGAGCTGACTCAGTGCCACTTGATAACAATAACAAAATGTTGGGGAAGCACAATATAAAAAGATACAATATGTAACTCTATAACGCATCAGAGTAGTTTGTTGATATCCAATTTTGGCTTTTGAGATCCTCTTCTACAAATGTTAGAGATGTTTCTTGGAAATACCGGTAGGGAAACTGCAATCCCAAATAGAATAAATAAAGTAACATAACATTCTTCACTTTAATCTTATTCTTTGCTAATTAATTTTAATTTTAAAATTAATTTTAAATGTTGTGGCTTATCTTCTAAATCTAAAGCCTATGCTTAATTGAAACAGTTATAAACACAAAGGTACAGGATTCCTAGATTATTTCAAACCACAGTTTTAAATTGTTTTATCAAGTATGGCAGGAATAAAATATGTACATGATTTTATGTCATTCAGTTTACAGCCTTTTATTAGGAATTTCACTGAATTTATGGAGCATAGAAATAGGTGTTTGCTGCCTATTTATAAATGCCATCAACATTTGGTCTTGCAACAACCATTGCTTCCATTGTAAATATCTACATGTGGCAAAGAGCCTTTCTTCTCTTCAAGATTCCAAAAACCTGGTTACCTGCCATAGCCCTAGCCTACTTGGCAATGATGTCTTACTCTTACTTCAGACTTCCTCACTGTGTAGACACTCAGGTATTGACTTCGTAAATCACTTACTACGTGGCATTATATTCTGTAATCTGAATCTCATCTACTTCAAATGACTGTTTCTGGGGAAATTACACATACATACACCACACACAAATATACAGCTACACCTCATTACAGTTATACTTTTTAAATTAAAAATGAAGTAATGTATTAGAATTAAAAAGTAAAGGAAATAATAGGAAGAGAGTCACAACCAGAAACTAGTATCAGTGTATTCAAGTTAAATGAAAAATATCCTGTTATAAAAATTAATAATGTAATGAAAAAAAAAAAGCTGACCAAGGTTTTTCTTTTTCTTTTATGTCCTGCTGTTGATCTCTGTACATTAGGTAGTAGTGATGTCTAGGTCTTTGGTATGGGGCTCTGGTGGTACATTGCCTAAGGTATTTGACTGCTAACCAGGCCAGAATTTTATTTTTATTTTTATTTTCTTTTTTTGAGGTCTTTGGTGGCCCTTAGTGATAATACCAGCATTGCTGATACCTTAATTACCCTCTGCTGGAACAGAAGGTACTTTTCCTCTGCCAGTTCCTTATTCTATATGGCACCTCAACTTAAACTCCCTTGCGATCATGTAGAATCCTGCCAGATTAAAACCTCTTAAAGCAAATTGTTTTTCACGCAAAGACCAACTTGATTCCATTGATTGAGATTCCCAGTTCACTTGCTGCTACATAAAGAAATCTCAGATGTTCTCAATCTTCATTTTACTTTAATACAGACCAGAGAGTTCCTACCTCTGAGTTGCCTGTGAGCTGATTCCACTGATGTTGGACACGGTCACATAGGAAGCCCAGTTTTCCTCCTTTCTAATGGTAACACATGCATTATGGTGGTACTTACTGTAGTCCCTCTCCTGAAACACTCTACAAAATATTTGCGCAAATTTTCCTTTCCTTCGAAGTTTTTATCCTTTCAAATTTGAGGGATGATTTTTTTTTCTTAATTTTGACTATATGGTGGAGACAAGCTAAAGCTTCTTCTCGACAAAGTAGGTTTCCTACAGATAAAGTATTTATGAGCATCAAGTAAATCAGTACATCTGCACTAAATTATAATGAATATTAGTTCCACAGGAAGGTAAAGCAGGCATTGGGAGTGGGTCATATTCAAAATTGTAACAGGATTTCAAGAATAGAACCATAGCTTTTAGAGGCAATGTGAAAACAGAATAGCCACATCCCTCCCTTAGAAACACAGCAACATAGGTCACCCTAATCCCTGTTTACAGTACAATCAGTATGAAAGTGAGATTGATGAGCCTAAGTTAATTCTCTTGTGTGTTATGTGAAAATATCCTTCAGTACAAAACATTTCTGTATTTAACAGGTGACTCTTGTGTTTTACTGTTAAGTACATCAACTTTATAGAAACCAGTCAGTCAACTGAAGAATTTTTTGTTATTCTGTTATATTTAAATGTCTGTAAAGTAAAATAATCTTTGCATTCCTATAAAGCCCATGTGAGGAACTGCCATTTCTCCTTGTTGGTGCAAGTGGTTTTCCTATTTCTTCTCTATGCTTTGTGATGTGAATGAGTATAACCAGGTTTCTCAACAGTGGTTCACTGGCTTGGTCTTACAGGGATGGTGGAAAGAAACAAAACGTACCTTAAAATCCCAAATGGGAAAAATAAAGAAACATAATGGTCTTCATTTTAATCTTATTCTATGCTAATCAATTTAAAATATCATAGCTTGTTTTCTAAAATCCACTGCACTGTAGGGAAAAAAATCTGGCACCAAGACTCTGGGGATGGCAACCTGTTAATCTCTCACTGTAGCCTGTTCCTTCAGGTCTGTGTCTGAAGTCAAAAGGACGTCACTCACATGGATGTTGGTTTAGAAGAATCCTCCAGAGTCTTTCCTCACACAACTTCATTTTGTACCCTCTATTTTTTGTGTATGCAGGATGTCTTAATTAGCATTATGGACCCCAACGTGATTTATATTTTATTGAGAAAAGTTAGAAGCAGCCCATTTTAGGAACAGATACTGTTCTTTGGTTTTAGACTATATTTGTCATTTGCAACTATTCCCAAAGTCTAACATTACTGAGAGGGACCCCAAAGTCATACTTCCAGGTAAAGAAAAAAAGCAAAAGCTTAGCTATTATCTGGAAGTTATTTTCCTCTTAACTTGAGATTTCCCATTCAGGATGGAAATTTCTGTTTAACTTTGCCTTCTATCTTTTTTTTGTTCTCTTGAAATCAAAACACTGCTTTAAAATGAGGATAGTCTTTCCCAACAGTCTAGGTCCTAACTGTCTCCTCTTTATCCAGACTAATAGTATCAAAGAGTCCCACATCTCTGAATAAATCAGTCTCCATCCTTTGTTACCATTTTCCCTCTCCTTCAAATGTGCATATTCTACTTGATCATAATCTTGGGAAAACTCAGGCTTATGGATGACATGGACTTTGAAAAAATTAGATCAATATTATAATTTGGTGTGTAAGATTTTACTTTTTTTTTTTTTTAAGGCAACTTCACCCACTGTTTTAAATAAGGAATCCCAAATAAAAATGTTGGTGGCATTACACAAAGGTTTTGGCAGACAACAGATATGCATACCCTATACCAATGTTTAGAAGCCATTGTATGGGTTTGGGAGTCCAGTGGGTCATCACTTCTCCCCAGGCACTCATGAGAGAGATGCTAAGTTTGGAGGGCTGTAGCAAGAAATGAAATCTGTACTTAATGAGGAGTTCCAAAAAGCAGGGACAATTTTCAGATATTGCACACATAAATATATCTTCCAAGATGCTGGTGTCCAAGGCTACTTGAGAAACTAAAGTAATGTAGGGAGGGAGGGACTAAGTGGACTGCCAAGATCATCTTAATTAAATGACCACTATTCTCCCTTTTGTACCATCTACCGCCTCTCTCAGTGTTCCTACTGCTTCTACTCTTCTAGGGTGAGAGCAGCTCAACCTTGTCTTGAATACACTTATTGTCTCTTAAATTAAAATTGTGCATTGGTCAATATGTGGCAGGATGTCAGAGGTTTTCTATCTGTGTCTGTGTCCTCAGTCAACTTCTTTTCACAGAGAATAACACCGTCAGACTGATCTAAGGACATTGCCTGCACGTGGATTATGGTTAAAATCTGAGATGTCACCGCATGTTAAAGATTCTGATTTCAAGTCTTCTTGAACTCTGAGATGAAACCTTTACAATTAGGGAATTTGGCAGGGAAGATGACTGCTTTTTTTTTTTTTAATCCAGAATCCTATTTATATACTGCTAAAATTTGAGGTACTATGGT
The DNA here is from genome assembly GCF_000298275.1 of Orycteropus afer afer. Taxonomy (NCBI): domain Eukaryota; kingdom Metazoa; phylum Chordata; class Mammalia; order Tubulidentata; family Orycteropodidae; genus Orycteropus; species Orycteropus afer. The sequence goes on from NW_006921634.1 coordinate 15,224,853, forward strand.
TTATATAAAAGTTGAATATTTAGATATAATATTTCAATACTAGGAGTTTCTTTGCATTCATTAACATGAGAAATTAATAATATGATGAAAATGATTGTCAATAAATTATCATATTGAATTTTTTGTTTATTTTGTAGTATTTCTGTATTTATCTGCACTTTGTGTACATACATACATATATATGTAAATAAACACATACACAAACATGTAAATAACCTTGTGTTATTCCTAGTCTAAATTGCCACGATGCTTTTAACGTATGTTTATCTTAGATTCTAAATACTTTAAAAATAAACTTTGTAAGCGTATTTTACCTTAGTCTTTGTACTTAAAGACCTACTGTGTTAGAGGGCACTTGCCTTGGATTCATGTAGGAAAAAAAAAAGATACTAGTACTATACTGGATCTTTTTGGGTGTGGCTGAATGGAAAATCATAACAGAATATGATAACTTTTCCTGACAGATTGGCATTGTGAAAGATTAGGAAAATGTTAAAGCTAGTGCCTCTTGATTTTCTATAGAGAAAAGAAGTGAATGAGCAATAAACAAAATGCCAATTTAAAAGGACTGCATGCTTACCTGAAAATATATATTGGTAAAAACTTGCAAGTGTGTATGAAGAACTATGAATGTACAATGTTCCCTTGGATTTCTTTTAGTTTTATGACCTTCCTGGTCATTATTTGACTTTTAGCTAAAATTTTGCTTCTGTATATCAAGGAAAAAAAATCATATATTTATTTTGCATTGCTAAATAGAATATTAGACTACAGCAAATCACCTTGTGAAAGCTAAGCGTTAGAGGTTAATAATGGGGTCATAGTTTTCCTCAGTATAAAGGAGACACAACTGTGATATTCACAACACATGACCTGTTGCGAAAAAAATAGAGTAATAGGAATCAGATCCAATATGATTAAGCAGAAAAGGACCATTTTAGGTTAAATGTTAGAGATAGTTACGGATGAACTACTATTTGAGAATAATCGGTTTGAAAGAATTGACCTGAATGGAATCCCTTATAATCAGTATTTTAGAAGTAATAAAAACTAGCTCCAAATTTGAGCAAGAAAACAAATAATGGACTAGTGGATAAACCCAATATATAAAATAAATGTCCTTGTATCCATATTGATATAAATACATGATTGAATAAATTCTATTCATATAAATAAAATGGGAAAGAAGAGATAAATTCTCTTTATAGAAGTGTATGCACTCCTCACTTATTGACATGGTTGGGTTCCAAAGATCAAGCTGGAACAGAAGACATTAGTAGAAAACTGTCTGAATAAGTTAAAAGTGAAAACAAAAATAACCTGAAAACTAGCTACAAACAGTAACATGAACTGGAAGACTCTTGACATCTTTTTTTGGAATTTAAGGCCCTTTTGTTGAAAGACTTAAGTACTTTCACTTGTTTAGCCACTAAATTGTTATCTCTGTGTGCAAAATGTGTCCCCTGTTCATCACAGAATTCCTGGCACCAGAACAAGCTCGGTATCTAGCAGGGTAAAGCCCTTTCATTAAATGAATGGGTTCAATAATAAAGGAGAAATCATTATAAAACCTTTAGAGAACATGGTTGTGGAATGTTACTTGTGTTGTTTGTATACATTGTGTGTTTGGCTTCCTACTCAGGAATAGTGAATGGGATTCTTACCTTTAACATAATAAAAATAAGAAACTTGGCATCATTACTGCCAAACATATGTCATTAATGCCAAAATAGTACATTTTTTAATTTTGTCATAAATGCAAAATGTTGGATAATGAGACAGTTGATAAATGAGGAGTAGGTGTTCTCCAAAGAAGCTCTGGTGGTGCAGTGGTTAAGGCATTTATTTACCTGTTAACCACAAGGTCGGACGTTCAAACCCACCTATGTCATCTCATAAATGCATCATTCTGCCCTAAAGTTATTTATTGATGGGGAAACATACCCACACACACACATGAACATTATATGCTCTCAAGAGCAGAAATTAAGCATAAATTTGCTCATCTCATTGCTAGACTTATAAACACTTGTTTGATAGTGCTGTGTGCTTTGGGGATGATGTTGGAGAACTTAATTTTCTAAGCCATTAATTTTTAAAAATCCACATATAGAAAATTTATGTAAAGTTTAACGATTTAATTTCTTGAGCCAAAGAAGCTGTGCTGTTAAAATTGAAAATACACAGCATTGAGAAGCAAAAATACTAAATTTATTACACAAGTTATTGCTGTGAAAAAAGGATGTAGATGAGAACTTTTGAAACATTTACATATAAGATGTCTTTGGGGACGTAAATTCTGAAAAGATATGATTATAAATACTGTTTCTGGGTGTTTTGAGCACATGAACCAATTATGGAATTCAGTAGGACTCTACTTGTGATGAATGAACTATCTGGAGCATTCTACCTCTCCAGAGTACCAAAAACCAGTCTACTGAAAAAGATTCCCTATGGCAGCCTGGGCTAGAAAGAAGAAATTAATAGCATGTATCTCCCAGTCCTCATTATAGATTTTTATATTCTCCGCATTATCTATCTACAGAGAAGCAGATTCTACACAGAATGTCAGAGTCATAAGTTGTCTTGCAATTGCCCAGTTAAAAGTGCTTTCAAACATGTTTTTGAAGCAACTGGAGAAGAATCATTTCCTCAAATAAATCTTATTAGGAAACTTATATGTTAAAAAAAAAAAAAAAAGAAAGAAAGAACCAAAATACTAGTCTGTGTGTTTGCACATGTGTCTAAGAGAAAGAGTTCAAGAGAATATAAATAAATGGCCTCCCTGGACATGCAGCAGGCCCATACCCACTCTGGCATCTCCATAGAATTCTCGGGGCTTTTCAAAGCAAGATTTGGAAAGGACTTAGTCTAAACTAGTTTTCAGCATTAGTCTGTAACCTGACTATCAATTTCAAAAATGTGTGGAGAAGGAAAATTGTCATGCACACTGATTAAGAAAAGCCTAAGTACACAGAGTTTTCCCTGATTGGGATGATCTTCCCTAATGGGTACACACGAAGCAGGATACAAAAGTTAAGACCCAGCCTGCTGTATTATTAAAAACTTCAGGTTTGAGTTTGTAACTTTTTGATAGAAATGCCAGAAGAACCAGTGAAGCCTTAAACTACATTAACAAATTAAATAATGCTTTTTTTAAAAAAATTGTACTTTAGGTGCAAATTTACAGAGCAGAATTTGCTTTATAATCAACATTTCATGTATATTCGGTTTCATTCCCCAATTACCATCCCCAACCCTAACCCACTCTCCTCCTCTCCCTTCCTTGTAACCCCTCTCTCCCTATGCCCTTCTTAGTTATGCACTCCTGTTTGTCCAGCTTTTCTTCCATGTGACTATTGTCCTTCTGGTGCCCCAAAGCCAATTGCTCCACGAGATGTTTCTCCATAGAATAGGTAGATGAATCGCCCTGGGTTGAGTGTTATGCATGTAAGTTTTATTTACTGTTGGGCTGAGGGCCAGCCCTTGGAAGTGAGTTTTATCGCAGGCCCAATATGTATGCCAGGGCCATAGTCTTGGAGGTCTCACCAGACTCCATCTGACCGGTAATTCTGGTCATTATTGTGTTTTTGGATTTTGTTCCACATTTTTCCTCCCACTAGCCAGTCTCTCCAGTTTGCATCCCTTCCTCAGTGGTTGGCATTGGTAGCAAGACATCATCGAGTTCGGGTCTTGAGGTCCATCATGTCCTAGGGTTGCTTGTTTCTAAATGGCCTTGGTTTACTTCTCTTCTTTGCTTCCAATGAGAGGAGACCATAAGTTGCATCTTAGATGGCCACTCAGATGTTTTTAAGACCCCAGTTGCTACTCACCAGAGTAGGTTGTAGAACAAGACTTTTATGTATTTTGTGACAATTGTACCTGCTGTCCCTTAATACTATGGTCCTGAGTCGGCAGATCCAGTGGATCTCTCTCCCACAGTGTCTGGCTGTCTACGATGGGTTGCTCTATGTCTGTCTGCTGTTGTTTCTGTAGTAATTGTGATTATTTTGTGTCACCAGTATCTGTGCAAGATTAGCCTCGGCTGAATCTATCATTGGTCTAGAGTATATTCCCCTTCACTGACACCCCATCTGATCTTCTCAGTTGTCTATGTGTTATCTGTAGCCTGGTGTTTGGTGTTAACAGTAATGCAGTATTTTGGATATACTAGTATTAGCCCCAGGAGCTCTGGTAGCATAATACCTAAGGCACTTGACTGCTAACCAGAAGGCTGGCAGTTCAAA
>NW_006921634.1:15230260-15231927 GCF_000298275.1 Orycteropus afer afer
GCGACCCCTCCTTGGGTTTCCGAGGCAGTATCACTACGGAAGTAGATTGCCCCATCTTCCTTCCGAGGAGTGGCTTGTGGGTTCGATGAACATAAAAATTTAATTTTTAAAAGGTCTCAATCATCTACATTCTCTTCCACCTCCTGTGCATTCTGGGTTATGCTTGATAGTCTAATGTATATGGTACACAGCACTAATCTAGCATCCTCCAATTCAGCATTCTATATGATTCTCTGATCCTCACAACTACCAGACACAGTCATTGAATGCCTCCCCCCTTTTTTTTCTTCTTTCTTCTTTTTTCATATTTTTGTTGTAATTTGGGTGAAAATTTACAGAGCAAATACACTTTCCATACAATTTACATACACTTTGTCTCATGACATTGACCACAACTTAGCACAATACAACATCTCCCCTCCTTCCTCCTCCCGACAGTTACCTTTTCCCTGTGTCCATCCCTCCATGCACTCCTGCCCCCTGAGCTGTCTCCCTGTTCATAAGCAGCCCTTCTTTCTCCCATGCTTATTCTCTCCAAGGCGTGTATCTACCTCAGATAAATGTTCAACTCATATGCCTGTCTATTATTTGGCTGGAAGTCACAGGTGTGGGTTCAGTTCCAAACCTGAAGGGCAGCTAGGGGCCATAGTCTCAATAGTTCCACAAGGCTCTATCAGACCAGCAAACCTGGTCCCCACCTTTTTTTTTTCCAAATGATTTTGAGTTTTGTTCCACATTGTTCTCCCTGTCTATCCAGGATCTCCTACATAGATCCCCTTCCAAGTGCTTGACAGTAGTAGCAGGCACCATCTAGTTCTTCTGGTCTCATAGTCATATAGGCTGCAGATCAGTGTACCAGTTGCTAGGACTAATTGTTTCCATGAATATTTGGTTGTCTTCATTCTTCTTTGCTCTGGATGAGGAGAGACCCACTGTTGCATCTAGATGTCAGCTTGCAAGCTTTTAAGATCCCAGTCGCTACTCGCAACAATAGGAGGGGGACCAATGTTTTGTGTAGTGTGTTATGCCATTTGAGCTTGATGTCCTCTGCGACTATGGTCCTGAGCCCACAGGTTCAACTACTCAGTCCCTCTGGATAGCTGGCTGTGACCAACCAGTGACTACAACCTTGCCCTTTGTCAACTCCACTATACCCGTGGGAATTCAGATCATACACATAAAGTTATAGAACTATTGTCTGCCAACCCTATACATGTTCTTGGGTATACTCCCCACTTCATAGATGCACCTAATAGTTCAGCCTGTCCACCTATCTATCCACCAATATACCCATGTTTGCCTTCACTGACAACATCACACTATATGCGCAAAAGGGTTCATCTTTGTTGTCTGTACTTCCCACGTACCTCTCTATGTCTTTCTCTTCCTCAATGCCACCATATCGATCACTCATATTTGGTACATTTCCCTTCTCCTCACCCAAATCAAAACTTATCTCTATCTATCTAACAGTGTTACCACCCCTTCCTCCCACCCCTGGTAACCAACAAAGAAAATGTCCTTCCATAGATAAACGTTTCCTTGACTTTTACCATAACAGACTAATAAAATATTTGTCCTTTTGTGATTGACTTATTTCACTCAGCATAATGTCCTCCAAGTTCATCCATGTTATGTGGTGTTTTGCAGATTCTACATCATTCTTT
>NW_006921634.1:15235408-15247225 GCF_000298275.1 Orycteropus afer afer
GATTTAGTCCACTTCTCTATCCTTCCCTTCAAGGCTCAGGGGTCCAGGATTATCTTCTGTGTCTGTGTTAATTGGTTTCCCTTTTCTTTGTTGAAAAGGGTTTGTGCAGACTTTCTGCCTGTTCCGCCATCTTTCTCCACCCCCCTTTCTTTTTAAGAAAAAAAAAATGGATACTCTGAAAGATTAATTTATCTGCCATACTCAAAGTCATATAGGTGATATATGGCAGATCTTAGACTCAAGTCCAGGTCCCCTAGCTTGAATCCCAGTACTTTTCCCATTCCATCATTGCTTTACTACTTGAGGGATAAGAGGGTGGCAAGCTTTGGGCACCACCACACTTGAAAGAGATTATTGACAAACTCAACCTTTTTTAGAAGGATGAGGAAGACAGTTGGGAAACAGAGTCTGTGAAAAATGTTTAAGATTACAGCCATACTATTCAAAGTGTGGCTTTTGGATCATGTGGGAACTGTTCAGAAATGCGGAATCTCAGAGTGCCTTAATCACTTGTCACTTTGACAAGATCCTCAGAAGATTTGCATAAATATTAATGTTAGAGATGTGTATGTTTAGCAGAATAATGAATAATAACCAGGAACAGGGAAAAGAAAAAAAAAAAAGTGTAAACTAGGACCTGGGAGGGGAAGAGTAGTAAAAAGGACAAGAGTATTAATAATAGTAGTAGTTTTAATACAGACAAATACAAGCAATTAAACACCAGAAAAAAGAAAGAGAAAAAGAAAAAGAAAAAAATCGGGGGAGGACAGGGCAGGACACCCAGGCTCCATCTGAGCATACAGACTGGGATGGAGTTCCTGTGGACCCAGAATGTGGGTGGGATTGGGGGAATGCACCTCCGTTCACCAACCAGGTGTGGGTGGGAGTGGGGGAATGTGCCTCTGTTCACCAACCGGGTGTGGGGTATAAGAGTAACAAAAGGAATGTCACATCTTTTCAGTTGTGCAGATCAAGTGTCCTTGGGGTTACTGGAAAGCAGAACCTCTTCTCAAGCCACTGGAATCTCAGAGAGCACTGTCTCTTTAAATACCCAAAATGGTCAAGCTGCTTGTAAACATTCAAAATGGCGGACAGGCAAAACTGCACAGCTCGGCCCATCTTCCTCTTCACCGCTGCTTCCCCTTTTATTCCCAAGCCACCAGAGCAGTCCTCCGTGCAGTCCCTGGTTATCAGGGCTGATTTTAAGTTAATTCTTAGGTCCTACCACCACTTGGGAATCTCCAAGCTGTCTGTGCCACCAGGATCACTCAGCATCTCTGCGAGACCACAGGTCCGTATGTCTCCTTTTTTGGTATTTTCATGCAAATTCTTCTGCTAATTGGGATTTAGTCCACTTCTCTATCCTTCCCTTCAAGGCTCAGGGGTCCAGGATTATCTTCTGTGTCTGTGTTAATTGGTTTCCCTTTTCTTTGTTGAAAAGGGTTTGTGCAGACTTTCTGCCTGTTCCGCCATCTTTCTCCACCCCCCTTTCTTTTTAAGAAAAAAAAAATGGATACTCTGAAAGATTAATTTATCTGCCATACTCAAAGTCATATAGGTGATATATGGCAGATCTTAGACTCAAGTCCAGGTCCCCTAGCTTGAATCCCAGTACTTTTCCCATTCCATCATTGCTTTACTACTTGAGGGATAAGAGGGTGGCAAGCTTTGGGCACCACCACACTTGAAAGAGATTATTGACAAACTCAACCTTTTTTAGAAGGATGAGGAAGACAGTTGGGAAACAGAGTCTGTGAAAAATGTTTAAGATTACAGCCATACTATTCAAAGTGTGGCTTTTGGATCATGTGGGAACTGTTCAGAAATGCAGAATCTCAGAGTGCCTTAATCACTTGTCACTTTGACAAGATCCTCAGAAGATTTGCATAAATATTAATGTTAGAGATGTGTATGTTTAGCAGAATAATGAATAAAGTCTTGGAATATCTGAGGGCAATTTGGTGATTTTTTTTTTTTTTTTGATGTTTACTAAACGGACAAGAAAAGATTGGACTTGATGCATTCTACAATGTGATAGAACTTGGAAAAAGCATGCAAAGTGAAATCAGTCACAAGAGGGAAAATATGTGATGAAAATTATATGAAATATCTAGACTAGGCAAGTATATAGAGACCAAAGTTTATTAGTGCTTATCAAGGGCAGGCAGGAGGGACAGAAAGGAGGACTCAATGCTTATAGGACACTGAGCTTCTGATAAGGGTGATGGAAAAATTTGGAAATGGATAAGGGTGATGGTTGCACAACACGATGAACATAATGTTACTAAAATGTACATGTAAAGTATATTGAAACAACAAATGTTTTGTTACATATATATTTACAACAATGAAAATTTAAAAAGAAAAACAAAAAGATTAAACACACTTCTTGTTACTCTGAAGGCCAAAAATAAATTTGGAAAAAATCACAAAGATGGAAATTTAGAAAGAAAAATAATTTTATCACCAAATCTTCAAAAATAAGAATGAACTGTCTCAGAAAAAATGAGCTTTCCATCATAAAGGGTGTTTGAGTGGGTCTGGATGAGCACTGTCAGGATTTTACAGAGAAAATACAAAAATTCCATGAGCATTTGGAAAAGTCACAGAAGACACTTATTTAGCCTAACTGTGTACCAGAACATGTGCAAGTCATTGGAGATCTTGAGTAAATGAGGATTATTGGGGAAGCATAAGTGGAAATTAATGAATTGTAGCATCTCTTTATCTGAAATTTCATATTTATGGCAATAATTCAAAATCTACCCAATTATTTTGTGCAATAACAACATAATTCTGGAAGTGCAAGGCAAGAGGAATGCTGGCTGTGAATAGTTAAGATTATGTCTCAACTTGGCTGGGCCATGATTCTCAGTGGCTTGACATTTATGTAATAATGAAATTTGGCAGTTATGTAATGATATAGTCATCCTCCATTTTGTGATCTGATGTGGTCATCTCCATTTTTGCATAATGCCAATTTTTGCACAATGATCTGTATTTTGGAACTTAACCATGTTAGTAAGTGAGGAGTGAATATATGATAAAATGTTGAAAAGAGAAATTATTAGATGCAGTGAGAGTGAAGCCAAAGGGTACTGAATTGGTCATGGTACAAATGATGGAGAAGAGATAAATTAAATAGTTACTAACAGAATATTATTGGGTGCAGAGAAAGGAGTGTCAATGATTAGACAATGTTACAAGCCAACAAAGTTTTGGCTGAAGTGAGAAGCTGAAGGAAGCAGAGCTCCCTGTAATCAGTCCGCATTCCACATTGCACAGAGGAAGGGGCTAATAGAGGGGCTGAAGTGAGTGATGGGGGAGAATAAAGTGGACTACGGGGAAAGGCTGAGCTGTGCTGAATTTATTCTTTCATTCAGATCTTCGTTATTTCAACTAACGTATTGTAAAGTAAGGAGAGCTGGTAGCATAGTGCCTAAGGCACTTGCCTACTAACCAGAAGGCTGGCGGTTCAAACCCACCAGCCACTCCTCAGAAGGAAGGTTGGGCAATCTACTTCTGTAGTGGTACTGCCTTAGAAACCCAAGGAAGGGTCACTATGAGTTGGTCTGACTCCAGCACACATAATAACAACAAACAACAACAATTGTCAAGTAACGTTCTAATTGCTAATAATTTACATAAGAATTAAACATGGTCTTTGCTCTTAAGGAGTTCATAGTTCATTGAGAGAGACAGACAAAACCACAATTAGAAACCACAGTACAAATGAGGTAAGTGTGATGGTAGTGGCAGTAAAATAGAAAGTGTGAAAAGAATACACAGTAATCCCAGAGTATAGGGGAGGAAAGGAAGGCAGGATTAGAGAAGTTTCTACACACACGAGCACACACACACACACGAGCACAAATCCTATCCAGGCCTTGAAGATTAGAACATCAACAAATACCCATAAAATAGACTTAAAGTTGGATGAGGTTTGAAGGGTTAAATAGAGTTTTTAATTTTATTTTAAAAGCTTGTTTTACATTCAACGTTACATGTACATTTAGTTTCACTCCCCATTTACCATGTCCAACCCTAACCCAGTCTCCTCCCCTCCCTACCCTGCAGCCCTTCCCCTGTGTCCCTCATATTTATGCACTCCTGTTTGCCCTGCATTTCCTCAACCTGAATATTGGTCTTCTGGTGCCCCATGGTCCATTGCTCTAAGGGATGTATAGAGTAAGTGGGTGCGTCATCCTGGGTTGAATGGTCTGCATGTACATCTTGTTAACTATTGGGCTGAAAGCCAGCCCCTGGGGGTGAGTTTTATTCCTGGCACAGAATGTACTCCAGGGCCATAGTACATGTATTGGGGGTATTGGGGGTCTCATCAGACTTCCTCTGACCAGTAATTCTGGTCATTATTGAGTGTTTGGATTTTGTTCCACGTTTTTCCTCCCACTCTATCCAGGATCTCTGTATTTGATCCTTTCCTGAGTGGTTAGTATTGGTAGCCAGGCACCATCTAGGTCTTCTGGTCTCGAGGGCCATCATGTTCTATGGCTGATTGCTTCCAAATTCCTTTTTTTTTTCTTTGGCATTCTTCTTCTTCACTTCCAATGCTAGGAGGCCGTTAGCTGCATCTTAGATGGCCTCAAAGCTTTTAAGACTCCATTCGCTACTCACCCATATGGAATGCAAAACAAGGCTTTTATGTATTTTGTTGTGCCAGTTGAGTCTGGTGTCCCCCAGCACTATGGTCCTGAACCAGTAGATCTATTGGATGGATCTCTCTCCCATAGTGTCTGGGTGTCTGTGACAGATTACTCTGTGTCTGTCTTCTATTGTTTTTGTGAGGATTGCAGGTATTTTGTATCACTGGTGTCTGTGCAAGATTAGTCTCAGCTGAATCTGTCCTTGGTCTAGAGTGTACTCCTGTTCACTGACCCCCATCTGATCTTCTCAGGTGTTTATATGCTTATCCGTTGTTTGGTGTTAATGGTAATGCAGTATTGTGGACACAGTGGTTGGTATTAACATCTGTCATCTATTTCTTATGTGCACAATTCGGTGTCCTCCTATTTCCTAATGTCATCATGGTGATCACAGTTCCTTTCCATATATCCCTCCCCTTACCTATGTCAGCATGTGGGCCCCAACTAGCCAGAAAATTAATCCCTTTCCCTCCCTCTCCTGGTAACCTACAAAGTGGTTTCTATATTCCAAGCAAACCCTTGAAGGGTTAAATATAGTTTTGAGTGTGTGCAAAGTTGAGTGCTTGCACAGGCATACTGGATGTGACTGTGGAAGGATAAGAAGTGAAAATGAGAAGGTCTGATTGTGTGATTGCCAATCTGAGGAGGTTTAGGAGGACAGTGATGTGATCACATTTATGTTGGGAAGACCAGAATGGAGGGTGTGTGTGTGTGTGTATGTGCATGTTTGTGCATCTGTGCACATGTGTGGCAGAGCACTGAAGAAGTGGAGCTGGGAAGGCAACGTTGCATCAACAACAAGGAAATGACTCAGAGGTCAAACTGACATGAAAGGTAACTGTTTTGGATGAGTCATTTAGAGGATTCAGATGTGGCTCAGATGTCTGTAGGGTGCTGAGAAGGATGAGCAATGACTGCAGCGGGCAAAGCTATCAAGGCTGAAAGAGGACATAAAAAGCCTGTGTACCTGCCTAATCTCAGTAATGGGTGTAGTGAATGGCAGGAGTTGGTTAGTTTTACCTTGAAATTTTTCTTTTCGGAAGCCCTGCAGCTCACAGCAGCAATGATTAGAGATTGATTTCTTATTTGCTCTTCTAAAACCAGGAGCATTAACCTGGGATCCAAGGATGGGCTTCAGCAGGTCTGTGAATTCCCTAGTGTAGAGTACATGCTAAGGCCCTCTGGTGGTGTAGTGGTTAAGATATTTGGCTGCTAACCAAAAAGTCAGTGGTTTGAACCCACTAGCTGCTCTGTGGAAGAAAGATGGGGCAGTCTGCTTCTGAAAAACCTTGGAAACACAGTGGGGTTCACTATGAATCAGAATCAACTTGATGGCCATGAGTTTGGTTTTGGTTTTGATTGATAGTAAATACTATGAATCTGTATTTACTATCTGGTTTTTTTCAAGGAAGAACGTCTTTAGCTATGATAAAATTCCCAAGACTTTCATTCTTTAATTTGACCCACATCCTCCCCAACAGCAGAGTGTTGCTGAGTGGTTGCTGAGTGCATAGTGGCTGAATGCCGTGGATGGGATGTTTGTCAGATCCAAGGGTTAGCTTTGTGGAAGGTGTGATTGGAGCTTATTTGTTGGCAGTGTTATCCTTCTCAAATTCCAAATCCTTGAGGAAGATGTGAGGCTAAACAGACTTGAAAGTTCAGGTCAGCCTACTGACAGGGCTGCTTACTTTGCTGAGGGAATGCTCATGGGGACACAAGAAATCAAAAGGAAATTTATGATGGAGCAATCAGTGCGAGTTATAAAACATTCAGATCCCAGTCTTCACCCTGATGCCTGGGGCTGGATTGTGATGTAGAAGCTTAGGAGATAGTTTTTCTTCTTTGTGAAACCAGGAGAGCCATGTGCCAAAAAGAAATTTTTTTCTGACCATTGCAGATCAAGAGATATCTGTCATTCTCTTTTTCACCCTAGATCTTTCAAGGAGTCCAGGGGTAAGCCAGTCTTCATTCTGTCCAAAGAATGTTGGGTGATGCAAAGCACAAGGGTGTGAGGTTGTAGAGTGAGCGGAGTAGCCCAGGGTAGCAGAGCAAAGATTTGTCCAGCCTTTCTTGCTGCTTGTGGCCAGGCTCTCCTGCTGCAGATCCCATCCCTGAATAAGTCTCTTAAGTAACTAGATTAAGGAGCTCTGGTTAAGCCCTCAAGTGCTAACCAAAAAGTCAGAGATTTGAACCTACCCGTGGCTCCATGGAGGAAAAATATGAAAATCCACCTCACAAATATTGCTGTTCTTAGGTGTCCTCAAGTTGATTCTGACTCATAGTGACCCTATGTACAACAAAATGAAACACTGCCCAGTCCTTTGCCATTTTCCCAGTTGTTGCTATGTTTGAGCCCATTGTTGCAGCCACTGTGTCAATCCATCTCATTGAGCGTCTTCCTCTTTTTCACTGTTTATCAGGTATAATGCCCTTCTCCAGCTCCTGATAACATGACCACAGTACAAGAGACGAAGTCTCACCATCCTTGCTTCTAAAGAGCATTCTGGCTGTACTTCTTCCAAGATAGATTTGTTTGTTCTTCTGGCAGTCCATGATATATTTAATGTTTTTCACCAACACCAAAATTCAAATGCATCGATTTTTCTTTGTTCTTCCTTATTCATTGTCCACTTTCTCCATGTATTATGAAGCAATTGAAAATATTATGGCTTGGTCCAGGTACTCTTTAGTATTCAGAGTGACATCTTTGCTTTTTAATACTTTAAAGAGGTCTTTGGCAACAGATTTGCCCAATGGAATATGTTGTTTGATTTCTTAACTCTTCCTTCTATTTGTGTTGACTGTGCATCAAAATAAAATGGAATTCTTGACCTATTCATCTTTTCTTCATTTATCATGATGTTGCTTATTGGTCCAGGTGTGAGGATTTTTCTTTTCTTTATGTTAAGGTATAATTCATATTAAAGGCAGTAGTCTTTAATCTTCATCAGTAAGTGCTTCAAGTCTACTTTCAGCAGGCAAAGTTGTGTCATCTGCAAATTGCAGGCTGTTAATGAATCATTCTCCCAGTCTTGATGCTGCAGGATTCTTCTTTATATAGTCCAGTTTCTTGGATTATTTGTTCAGCATGCAGATTGAATGAGTATGGTAAAAGAAAACAACCCTGATGCACAACTTACCTGATTTTAAACCTCACAGTGTCTCCTTGTTCTGTATGAATGACAGCCTCTTGTTCTATGACCGTATTCCTCATGAGCCCAATTGCGTGATCTGGAATTCCCATTCTTCTAAATTTTATCCATAATTTGTTATGATCCACACAGACCAGTGCCTGCCTTGGCATAGTCAATAAAACATGAAAAATTTTTTGGTATTCTCTGCTTTCAGCCAAGATCCATCTGACATCAGCAATGATATTCCTTGCTTTACATACTTTTCTGAATTTGGCTTGAATTTCTGGTGTTTTCCTGTTGATGCACTGCTGCAACCCTTTTTATTTATTTTCAGAAAAATTTTATTTTCATATGATATTAGTGATATTACTTGATAATTTACTCATTCTGTAGGATCACCTGTCTTTGGAATGGGCAAAAATATGAATCTCCACCAGCCAGTTGGCCAGGGAGCTCTGTCCAAAATTTCTTGGCATAGATGAGTGAACACTTCCAGCTTGCATCTGTTTGTTGAAACATCTTAATGGGTATTCCATCACTTTCTGGAGTTTTGTTTTAACCAAAGTTTACCTGTTTGGTGAAGCCTGTTCTTCCTCCTTGAATGTCATCAGTTCTTGATTATATGTTACCTTCTGAATTGGATGAACATCAATCATTTCTTTTTGGTACAGTGTCTGTATATTTCTTCCATCATCTTTTGATGCTTCCTGCATCGTTCAATGTTTTGCCAATTTTCCATCTTGAGATTGGAATTTTTCCTCCAGCCCTTCCACTTCAGTTCTGTTCCCTTTTGGTTTTCTAAATCCAGAACTTTGCACATTTCATTATAATTCTTTATCTTCTCAAGCCGTCCTTTGAAATCTTCTGTTCAGATCTTTTACTTCATCATTTCTTCCATTCGCTTTAGCTGCTCTATATTCAAGAGCAAGTTTTAGCTTCTCTTCTGACATCCATTTTGGGCTTTTCTTTCTTCCCCATCTTTTTAATGAGCTTTCGCTTTTGTCATGTATGATTCCTTCATTTCATCCCACCACTTATCTGGTCTTCCATTACTGGTGTTTAATGTGTCAAATCCATTCTTGAAATTGTCTCTAAATTCATATGGGATATACTCAAAATCATATTTTGGCTCACATGGACTTGTTTTAATTTTCTTCAGTTTCAACTTGAACTCACATATGAGCAACTGATGACCTTTTACACATTCGGCCCCTGGTCTTGTTCTGACTAATGATTTGACCTTTTCCATCACTTCTTTCCACAGATGTAGTTGACTTGATTCCTCTGTATTCCATCTGGTGGGGTTCATATGTATAGTCACCATTTATGTTGTTGAAAAAATGTATTTTCTTTTTTTGTGTGTGTGTGATTTGGGTGAAAATTACAGAGCAAATTCACTTTCCATACAGAAGTTCACATACACTTTGTCTCATGACACTGACCACAATTGACCACAATGTAACAGCTCTCCTCCCACTTCCTCCAATAGTTACCTCTTCCCTGTATCCATCCCACCATGCACTCCTGCCCCCTGAGCTCTCTCCCTGTGCATAAGCAGCTCTTCTTTCTCCAATGATTGTTCTCTCCAAGGAGTGTATCTACCTCAGGTAAATGTTCAACTCATATGTCTGTCTATTGTTTGGCTGGAAGCCACAGATGTGGGTTCAATTCCAGACCTGAAGAGCAGCTAGGGGCCATAGTCTCAGTGGTTCCAGCAGGCTCTATCGGACCAGCAAACCTGGTCCAAATTTTGGAGAATGATTTCTCCAAATGATTTTGAGTTTTGTTCTACATTGTTCTTCCATGGAGCAGCTGGTGGGTTTGAACAGCTGTGTATTTTGTTAGCAGTCAAATGTTTTAACCACAGCATCACTAGATTCATCAAGGCATCTTGATTGCATGTATGATCAATTTCTGAGTGCAAAAGTTGGTAAAAATCTTCAACTTCTTCATCTTTAGCTTTAGTGCTCAGTGCATAAATTTGAATAGTTATATTATCTTTTCTTTCTTGTATACATATGGATATTATTCTTTTATGAT
Source organism: Orycteropus afer afer (assembly GCF_000298275.1). Classification (NCBI taxonomy): domain Eukaryota; kingdom Metazoa; phylum Chordata; class Mammalia; order Tubulidentata; family Orycteropodidae; genus Orycteropus; species Orycteropus afer. Next base: position 15,245,247 of record NW_006921634.1, read on the forward strand.
AGCCTTGTCCTTCAGCATAGATCTTGGAGTGTTCTTTTTGTTGATGCCATTCCTCTACAAATTGACATTCCTGGCACAGTACCATAAGTTTATCCAATTCAAAATGGCCAATAGCAGCCCATTTCAGCTCCCCAATTCCTACAATATGGATCATTATGCATTCCCTTTCATTTTTCACAACTTCCAATTTTTCTAGATTCATACTTCAAACATTCCATGTTCTGATTATTAATGGGTGTTTGCATCCATTTCTTCCCACTTTGAGTTATACTACTTTAGAAAATGAAGGTCCTGAAAGCTTTATTCCATCCACATTATTAAGGTTGACTCTATTTTAAGAAGATTGTGTTTTGAGTGTCTTCCAATCTGTGGGGTGCATCTCCAACACTACATCAAGTAATGTTCTGCCGCTATTCATAAGGTTTACCGTGGACATTATTTTTTCCCCCAGAACTATGTCCTTTGTCCTAGTCTGGCTTAGCCTGGAAGCTCCACTGAAACCTGTTAGGGGTGACCCCTCTGGTATTTGAAATGCCAGTAGGATAGCTTCCAGCCTCACAGTAACATGTAAGCTACCACAGTCCGAGAAACTGATAGATGAGCGGTGACCATAAATCCTATATATTGCAGCCTAATAAACACTATGGAGCTGTTCTACTCTGTCATACAGTGTAACTATGAGTCAAAAGTCACTCAGTGGCATACAACAAAAGCATCTTGTTTAAAGACGCGAGATTCAGAGTCAGAAATCCTGGTTTCATATACCACCTCTGCCTTTGACTAGCTGTGTATCTTCGGGCAAGCCTTTTAACCTATATACCTAATTTTCCCATCTGCAAATTGAAGACAAAAATACCTCAGAAATTTTTATGAGAATTATATGAGATGATTTCATCAGGTTTGTTACTTTCCTATTGTTGCTGTAACAAATATCTAAGAATCTGTGTTAGTTTCCTATTGTACTGGAAACAAATTACCACAAACTTAGTGACCTAACCAATATAAATTTATTATCTTATTTTTCTGAAGGTCAGAATTCCTAAAATCGAAGTGTCACCAGATCTATATTCCTTCTGAAGTTGCTAAGGGGAGAATATGTTTCCTTGTTTTTTCCAATATTTATAAGTTATTTGCATTCCTTGGTTTGTGACCCCTGTCTTTCCTCATGCCAACCTTTCCTTCTGTCATCATGTTTCCTATTCTGGCTCTGACTTGCCTGTCTCTCTCTTATAAAGACCCTTGTGATTACATAAGTGCACCCAAATAACTTGGGATAAACTTCTGATTTCAAAATTCTTAATCACATCAAGAAAATCCCTTTTTCCATGTATGACAACATAATCACAGATTCCAGAATTAGGATGTGAAATTCTTTGGAAGGTCTAGCTACCACACATACCTCTTAAGTTTTTATTTGTTGTTTTGGTAGCTAGCATCAAAATAACTCTTAAATAAGATAGAAATAGGAAGGTCATTCTTAAATGATATAGTTTATCAGTCACTGTCCAATCAGAAACAGAAAACACATCAGTAATTGAAAATCAAAAAGACAAACTCACTGCCATCAAGTTGATTAGACTCATAGCGACCCCTCTTTGGAGTTCCAAGGTGGAATCTCTACAGAAGTAGATTGCCTCATCTTCCTTCCAAGGAGTGGCTGGGGGGTTTGAACTACCAGCCTTCTGGTTAGCAGTCAAATGCCTTAAGCACATCAGTAATTAGAAAGGGATAAATTTAATATAAAAATGTATTAGCTAATGAAAGGTGATTAACTTCTAAAGGTATTAAAGGGGAACTCAAAAGTATACATAAATAGCAAATGGAGAAAGCAGTTTCTACGAGATCTGGCAAGATCACAGACTAGGCAGAAAGACTGCACAGACACTCTTCAACAAAGAAAAGGGAAACCAATTAACACAGACACAGAAGATAATCCTGGACCCCTGAGCCTTGAAGGGAAGGATAGAGAAGTGGACTAA
>NW_006921634.1:15250320-15251040 GCF_000298275.1 Orycteropus afer afer
CTATGAGTCGGGGCCGACTTGACGGCACATAACAACAACAACAACAACTTTATATGGAAAGGAAAGAGACCTCAGATAAGCAAAGCACCATTGAAGAAGAAAAACAAAATAGGAGGTCTCACATTGCCAGATCTCAAAACCTACTGTACAGCCACAGTAGTCAAAACTGCCTGGTATTGGTTTAACTACAGATACATAGACCAGTGGAATAAAATTGAGAACCCAGAAATAGATCCATCGATCTATATTCAGCTGACCTTTGACAGAGGTCCAAAATCCGTTAAATGGGGAAGAGAATGTTTGTTTAATTAATGGTGCTGGCAAAACTGGAGATTCATTTGCAGAAAAATGAAGCAAGATCTGTACCTCACACCATACACAAAACCAAACTCCAGATGGATCAAAGATTTAAATGTGAAAGCTAAAACTATACAGTTCCTCAAGGAAAATTTAGGGGCAAATTTAAGGGCCCTAATAAATGGCATAAACAGACTATCAAGCATAACTCAAAATGCACAAACAGCAGAAGAGAAATCAGATGATTGGGACCATCTAAAAATTAAATTTTTATGTGCTTCCAAAGACTTCTCCAAAAGAGTCAAAAAAGAATCGACAGATTGGGAAAAAATATTTGGTAATGACATATCTGACAAGGGACTTACCTCTATAATTTATAGAACACTCCAACACCTCAATAACAAAAAGACAAACAATCCAATT
>NW_006921634.1:15251757-15280960 GCF_000298275.1 Orycteropus afer afer
TACCAAATGTGAGTGACCAATATGGCAGCATTGAGGATGAGAAAGACAGAGAGAAGTACATGGGAGGTAGAGACAACGAATATGAACCCTTTTGCACATACAGTACTGCGTTGTCAGTGAAGGCAAGCATGGGTATATGGATGGATAGATGGGTGGACAGGCTATAAATGATTAGGTATGTCTATGAAATGGGGAGTGTATCCAAGAGCATATAAAGAGTTGGCAGACAATGGTCCTATAAGTTTTAGTGAATGATTAGAATTTCCAGGTGTATAGTAGAGCTGACAAGGGGCAAGGCTGTGGTCACTGCTTGGTCACAGTCAGCTACCCAGAGGGATTGAGTAGGTGAACCTGCTGGCTTGGGACCATAGCACAGGGGACATCAAGCTCATTTGGCATAACATGTTATACAAAACATTGTTCCACCTCCTACTTTGGCGAGTAGCAACTGGGATCTTAAAAGCTAGCAAGCTGCCGTCTAGATGCAACAATGGGTCTCTTCTCATCCAGAGCAAAGAAGAATGAAGACAACCAAATATTCATGGAAACAATTAGTCCTAGTGACTGTTACACCATGAGATCTGCAGCCTATACAACTATGAGACCAGAAGAACTAGATGGTGCCCGCTACCAATGTCATCCACTTGGAAGGGGATCTATGTAGAAGATCCTTGATTGAGAGGGAGAACAATGTGGAACAAAACTCAAAATCATTTGGAAGAGAAAAAAAAAAGGTGGGGACCAGTTTTGCTGGTCTGATAGAGCCTAGCGGAACCACTGAGACTATGGCCCCTAGCTGCCCTTCAGGTCTGGAATTGAACCCACACCTGTGGACTCCAGCCAAAAAAAATACAGGCATATGAGTTGAACATTTACCTCAAGTAGATACACTCCTTGGAGAGAACAATCATGGGAGAAAGAAAGGCTGCTTATGCACAGGGAGACAGCTCAGGGGGCAGGAGTGCATGGAGGGATGGACACTGGGAAGAGGTACCTATGGGGCAGAAGTGAGAGGGGATCTGTTGCATTGTGGTAAACTGGTCAATGACATGAGACAAAGTATATGTGAACTGTTGTATGAAAAGTGAATTTGCTCTGTAAATCTTCACCCAAATCACAATTTAAAAAAAAAAGAAGAGAGAGAAAAAAAAGAAAAAGAAAGCAGTTACTACTCCAGGGCAAAAAGAGCATATACAAGGAAGAAATTAAGAATTTGGTAAAGACCCCTACCCCCACCCAGACAAGACTAGGATGTAGACCTCACTGGAGACAGTGCAGCTATCACAGGAACACACAACATACTGTTAGCAGAGAAACTTGTTAGAGGGTGTGGAGTGGAGTCAATAAGAAGCTATTTATGGCAGAGAAACTAGGACCAGTGAGGTAAGAGCCACTGGATCTGTTTAGTGTCCCTCCTCCACCATCTATTGATAACACTGTATCATCTGGCAAAGGGGACAAATTTTCAGGGCATTATGACAAAGCAGGACCAGAAAGATGGCTTTGGACCTCAGAAACAATAATAGTTATCTCTGTTGTATAGTGCCTAAGGCATTTGACTGCTAACCAGTTCAAACCCACTAGCCACTCCTCTGAAGGAAGACTGGGCAATCTACTTCCACAGAGATACTGCCTCGGAAACCCAAAGAGGAGTTGCTATGAGTCGAAAATGACTCCACAACAGTGAGTTTGGTGTTTTGGTTTATGTTGTACAATGACTCATGAAAGGTTACTATGAGTCAGATTTGACTTGATGGCAACAGACTTTTTGGTTTTTATGTTGAATAAGAGAGGAGCCCTGGCTACACAGTGGTTAAGTTCTCAGCTGCTAACCAAATTCGAGGAATCCATCAGCTGCTCTGCAGGAGAAAGATGTGGCAGTTTGCGCCCATAAATATTACAGGCTTAGAAACTCTTTGGACAGTTCTACTCTGTCCTTTAGGGTCATTTAAGTCAGAATCAACTCAACAGCAACAGGTTTTTGTGTATGCTGTATAACAGCAGGTAAAATCATCTTTATTTCAAAAGTTATGTTTACATACCAAAAGTACCAAGGTAGTCTTACCAAAACAAACAAAAATCCTATTGGTATTAATAAAGATTACATTTCCCAGGATCCTTTGTAGCTAGGCAAGGCCATATGTTAAGTTCCAACCAGTGGAATTTGAGAAGAATTATATATAACTTCCTTGAGTTTTTACCTGTCTTTCATGAGAGGGATCAGAAACTCTGAGGATATGGAGGGTCTATGTTAGTGAGATATGACTCACTATTATACGATACATAAAAGTGCACATTTAGGCTTTCACTGAGTCATATTTTCCCCAATACTTTGTTGAGTATTTGAAATTGCCAATCCAATTGTGTATTGCAGATTTAAAAACCTTTTAACATTAAAAATTAATATTTTGTTTATAATGAATGAATTTTGTTCATAATCCCATGAAAGGACAATAAATCTGTCCAAAAAGTTATTCAGTGCAGCAAACGGTCATGTTGTTGTTGTTGTTGTTTGCCGTGGAGTCGAACCTGACTCATAGCGACCCCTCCTTGGGTTTCGCAAATGGTCATAGCAACACAGTTCTTCTAGATGCAATGCATTCTATATATAATAAATGCTCTCTCTGTATCTATCCTAAATACTCATTTTCCAGAGGGGTGCTCTACTTGGCATAGTGCCTAAGGCATTTGACTGCTAACCAGAAGGCTGGAGATTCAAAGCCACCAGCCACTCCTTGGAAGAAAGGGCAATTTACTTCCATAGAGATACCGCCTCGGAAACCCAAGGCAAGGTCGCTATGAGTCGGAAATGACTCCATGGCAGTGAGTTTCGTTTTGCTTTTAGCGCTGCTGGGTGGGATGGCAAAGATGAGTAAGCATAGTTTCAAGTACCAGACTTTCAAACTTTTTAGGTAATGGTGGAGAAAAACAGTACTTTTATGTGTATTTGTTTAACACATTTCTCTTGACTTTGAAGAAATTCTAAAAAGTAATTTAACAGGGAGGGGTTAAAATTTTGTAGCAGGCAACCTGACAGGAAGCCAGTGACTCTAGAATAGTTCAGAATAGAGAATATTTATTGTTTTCTAAATTGATATGCTCTAAAAAGAGAGGCAAGGCTAACCTAAGGAGCTCCGATGGTGTAGTAGTTAAGGCATTTGGCTGCTAACTAAAGATTTGAATCGACCATCTGCTCTTTGGAAAAAAGTTGAGAATATGTTTCCTTATAGATTCACAGCCTTGGAAACCCAATCGGGGTCGTTGTGAGTCAGAATCTACAGATGGCAGTGATCCTTTTTTTCTTTTTCTTTTGAGGCTAACCTAGTAGCCAAATGGGAAACTTTAAAGATAGAAATGGGTCAGTAGAATGACTTAGACCACATTTCTTCTTAAATTCAGTCAGTTGCCCTTTGATGAGACATGATATCTCTCTGAGCCTTAGTTTCTGAAACTCAAAATTGCAATGAAAATAAAGGCTTGCTTTCCACCTGAGATGTTTTTCTTGATGAGGTTACTCATATGAGATAATGAATGTGGAAAATTTCCAAAAGGTAGAGATCAAAACAAATGTACTCACTGCTGGCCAGTCAGTCCTGACTCATAGCGACCGCTTCTTGGGTTTCGGAGGCTTTATCACTCACTATGGAAGTAGATTGGGCAGTCTTCCTTCCAAAGAGTGGCTGGTGGGTTTGAACCCTCAGCCTTCTGGTTAGCAAATGCCTCGGGCACTTTGCCACCTAATGGTTCAGCTGTAGTTTGCAAAATAATGAAGAAGGCATGCTCAATGGTAAAATTTTATTCTAGCAGTAAAAGACTCCATTGACATAATTTAGAGGCATAAATTCAATTACTACTTCTATTTCATTATAAGAGTGTCTAAGACATTTGACTGCTTGTGGTAGTTACATTTGTGTGTCAACTTGGCTGGGCCTGGTTGACTGGCAGGGCAGCTAGTGGTAGTTATTCCCCATGATGAGACTGGCACTCAACTCCATGATGGGATCTACCACAAGCAGCTGAGTAGCTGCCTTTGGGATGTGGTCTACTTCCTGTATTTAAGGAGAAGCTTTGAAAATGGTCTCTAACCTATGGCACACTTGGACCCTGCATGTAGCCGTGTCATTGCTCAGCAACCTGCTATGTTCTGCCGACCTTGGGACTTACAATGGATTTAAGCTGATGGCCTGCCATGTGGTCTGGTAACATCAGGACTGTGCCTTTTTTCTTGTCAACTTTGGAGCTTCTCAGCCTCAGCAGCCAGCAGCTGTCTGAGTGAAAAAATGCCTCTAGCTCCAGTGGGCTGGGAGCAGGAGGCAGAGCTGGACTCCAAGGTTGAGGGGCTTTCACCCAGCCCCTCAAGCCTTGCACTTTGCACTTGAACTTAAAGCCTCCAAATTGTAAGAATAAACTCCTGTTTGTTTAAGCCATCCCATTTGTGGTATATTCTTGTCAGAGCGGTACTAGGTAACCAGAACAACTGCTAACCAGAAGGTTGGCGGTTCAAACCCACTAGCCTCTCCATAGAAGGAAGATGAGGCAATCTATTTCCATAAAGATTTACAGCCTCAGAAACCCAATGGGGGTCACTATGAGTTGAAATTGACTCGATGACAGTGGCTTTCATTTGGTTTTGTTTTATATTTTTATTTCTGATACTTTAAGCCTCAAAAGTATAGCAATTGTCCCATAAATGGAACTGTAATCCTATACTACTATTATACTCACTCCCCTAGAGTCGGATCCGACTCATAGCGACCCTTTCTTGGGTTTCTGAGGCGATATCACTACGGAAGTAGATTGCTCAACCTTCTTTCCGAGGAGTGGCTGGTAAGCTTGAACTGCCAGCCTTCTGGTTAGCAGCCAAATGCTTTAGGCACTAAGCCACCAGAGCTCCTATAAGACATGTAATTTTAATTGATAATTGGGAGAATTATTAAGAGATGGGAGGGAACAACTTACAATATTTGGATTATAAATTTCTTTAAATTCTTATCCAAGCTAGGAGGAATCTTATTTACTGAAACCTTTCTATAGAGTTTAGGGTCATAGGTATTTAATATAACATCTTAATGAAGAGTTTTCTTTAGGTGAAGCAAAACCAACTAAAGAGTGTTTGCCTCAGGAGTTATCAATAAGGTCTCTGGTGCTCCTTAGTCTTTTTTCTTTGGCTGCTTGTGATGAAAGTTTCTTCTTAGGAAGATGCGATTAGTTCCTAGTTAAGATTAGGAAAGTCATCATGGAAAAAAGATGAAAAAGACTTAAAAGATAAAGCAAACCAAAAAAGGACACAATAAGTGCCAATTATGAGGTGTAGGTAGGTAGCATAAATATTCTGACACTCATAGGAGATTTGTAACATTGATTATTTTGTTCTTATTCCTCCTTAGTAATTATATCTAGTGTTGTATGTCTTGTTTGTACAGTTTGCCTTGATACAGGGAAAATTGCCATGTGCTAAAACTTCTTTTATGTAATCAATTGCAAGTAATAGCTGAATAAAGACATTTTTAGAAAACATGTTCCTAGCTGAAGTACCTTTCCTTGATCTTTACAAGGAGCCCTGGTGGTGCACTCAGGTTAAGTGCTCAACTACTAAGTGAAAGTTCTGTGGTTCAGTCCCACAGCTGCTCCACAGGAGAAAGATGTGGCCGTCTGCTTCCATAAAGATTACAGCCTTGGAAACAGGGCATTTATACTTTATCCTGGAGGGTCACCATGACTCAGAATCAACTCACTGGCAATGTTTTTATTTGGGGCGGGGGGGGGTCTCTTTGATCTTTAAGGGAAAAAAAAAAAAAAAATCAGAGCTCACCAAGAACCAGGGACAAAGCAGATTATAAGAGTTAGCCAGTCCTGTGGAACTCTGAGTTATATGTACTTATTTACTTTGAACTATACTTGGTTGCTTAAAAACCCAACTGAGATTACTCCCACAACCATCTCAAGGCTAAGAGGAAAAGTTCAATGTTGGCTCCCTTAGAAACTTCATAAGGATGTTTGTAAGATGTTTAGATACTTTCAACAATAAACATGAATTGTGGACTCTCAAATACATTTCCTATCTTGTTTATCTCTCAGTTCTCAAACAGACCCTAAGAAATAAATGCAAATTCATGCAAAAGTGCTATCAGAGCCCATGCGAATCTGAAAGTGTTGATATGCACAGCCCTTTGACTGTATTTAGAGAATAAATGCACCTTCTCTCAGAGCTAAAGATAGAGAAATAGTAGCGTTTCATCTTTTTCCCAATCACTAACAACCATAGACACTATGAGTCTACAAAAATATGACTCCTTCCAAAAAAAACCTGCCATTAACATAAGTTTCAAGATCTCACTGCCCAAAAAACCTCTCCCCAAGAGGCTTTTGCCTAGTAACAGAAATCACACCATTATTTTTGGATTAGACGTGTTTTCCTTTAACAGGCAGACATCAGAGGAAGGTGTGACTCTATTATTTATTTACACCATGAAGTATTGATTGATTAGCTACTTTTTTTTTAATCGTGTTTTAGGTGCAAGTTTACAGAGCAGACTTTGTTTTATATTCAACATCACTTGTACATTTAGTTTCACTTCCCATTTACCATCCTCACCCCTAACCCAGTCTCCTCCTCTCCCTGCCAAGTAAATACACCCCCTTGTCCCTCATAGTTGTGCAGTCCTGTGTGTCCTGCATTTCCTCCATGCGAACTTGCCTCTGGCACCCCGTGGTTGATTGTTCCAAGGGATGCATCTCCATAAAGTATGTGGGTGCATCACCCTGGGTTGAGTGCTCCACGTGTACATCGTGTTTACTATTGGGGTGACAGTCCGCTCCTGGGAGGAAGTGAGTTTCATTCCAGGTTCAGAACCTATCCTAGGGCCATAGTATTGGGGGGTCTCACCATATTCCATCTGACCAGTAATTTTGGTTATTATTGAGTTTTTAGATTTTGTTCCAGATTTTGTTCCATGCTTAGCTATTTCTTAATGAAGCAGTTAATGAAGAGTGGTTTTGCAGGAAGTATGTGTAGACCAGGCAGCACAGAGCCCTGCCTGTTGCAAGTGGGCTAGGCTGTGGGAGGCCAGTGCAGCCCAGAGCTTATTGAGTTCACCAGGGACCCTGCAGACAGGTGGAAGATGCCTAAGGTAAGATAGAGGAGCTCTAAAAGCAGTTAGGAGTGCAAAAGGCCAATGTCCACTTGTCAACTTTCTCTGCCCTCATTTCTGAGTCTTTGGATGCCATTTAAAAATGTATTTTTTCATTATTTAGCAACAATGTGAAATTGGTTAGCTTTCAATTATATTGACAATAACAGCCTGAAAAGCTCAACCAAAGAACACTTCTTTGCCAAAGTCCATATTGTACTTTTGATATAAACATGCAAGGATTCATGGGAATGCTCATTGACTTTCAGAGCTAGAACATAGAGGAGTCATAAAAGTACTGTACATAGGAAGCTGCAGCCTTTGTTAATGTAATTGAGAAGCTGATTTGTTACATTTTCTTTCAGTTGATGTTCCTGGCAGTGATTGAATATGACCTTATAAAGTACTATAATCTAGTAGAGACCTGAAACACCTTTCTCTCTCTCTCTCTCTCTTTCTCTCTCTCTCTCTCTTTTCTTTCTGGTTAGGTTGTCCTCATAAAATGAGTTGGTGTTCTGTTGATTTACTTTATTTTGAGTTCTTTATCTATTGACATTTTAATTTGGAAAATAAACATAAGAATAAATCATAATAGCAGCAGCATAGTTTTGAGAAAGAATTAGTAATAAAATAATTCCTAAATAAATGATTATGGGGACAGAATTTATTGAAGGTGACATCTTAAAGTGATTTTTGATCACTTTTTTCCCTCTAGTTTTAAGATTTCCTTTCTCATTCAATAATTTTTCTTACTTATTAACCATCTTTTTAACAACACTACCAAACCATGGTAGCTTTCCTACTTAAGATGAATATCTTATGTCCCTTCTTTCTTGCTAAATTAAAAACACTGTTCTTTTTATAATGCAGTATTCTCAACTAGACACTTACTTTTTTCTATTTGTGATTGGATGTTTTATTATCATTGTTCTTTAAAGACTGAGTCTAAAAAAGTTTGCAAGTATGAAGAGTATCATGCTGTAATTCTGACTTCTTGTTTCCTTTTTGGTCAGTGTATTTAACTGTAACAGATTCAGCTTCAAACTAGTTTTCTTTAGCCTAACTGGCCTGGTGGTGTATGCCTAAGGGATTTGACTGCTAACCAGAAGGCTGGTGGTTCAAACCCACCAGCCACTCCTCGGAAGGAAGGTTGAGCAATCTGCTTCCATAGTGATACTGCCTTGGAAACCCAAGGAGAGGTTACTATGAGTCAGATCCGACTCGAGGGCAATGGGTTTTTAAACTGGCCTTTGCATTCTGCAAACTCTAACAGTAGAATTAAAGCTTATTATTTAAAGTTCATTTATATTACAGTTTAAAGTTTCTTGAATACTTTTAAAGTATGCAATATTCTTCATGTCTAAGAAGGCCATAATTTAATTGGGAGTTGGTACTGTCTTTCATTTCAATTAAAGTATGGATCATAACAAACTACAGATGACATTGGAAAGAAGGGAATTTCAGAATATTTAATGTGCTCATGAGGAACCTATAGATAGACCACAATGAGGCAGTTATTCACACAGAACAGGGGGATACCACATGGTTCAAAGTCAGGAAAAGTATGTGTCAAGAGTGTATCCTTTCACCATTCTTATTCAATATGTATGCTGAGCAAATAATCTGAGAAGCTCGCCTATGTGAAAAAAAAAATGCAGCATCGGAACTGGAGGAAGATTCATTAGCAACCTGCAATATGCTGATGACACATCTTTGCTTGTTGAAAGTGAAGAAAACTTGAAGCACTTACTGATGAAGATCAAAAACTACAGCTTTCAGTATGGATTATAGCTCAACATGAAAAAAAATATAAGTCCTCACAACTAGACCAATAAGTAACACCGTGAAAAACAGTGAAAAGATTGAAGTTGTCAAGGGGTTCATTTCACTTGGACCCATAGTCAATGCCCATGGAAGAAGTAATCAAGAATTCAAACAGATAAGGGGCCAAATCCATTAAATGGGTCAAGAGATAAACTCTTTCAAAATTGGTGTTTGCAGAAAAATGAAACACGATCCATACCTTACACCATATACAGAGACTCATTCCAGGTGGATCAAAAACTTAAATGTGAAACCTAAAGTTATAAAGTTCATCAAAGAAAAAAATAGGGCAAATTTAGGCACCCTAATTTATGACATGCATAGACTAGCAAGCATAACCCAAAATGTGCAAACAATAGAAGATAAACTAGATGATTGGGACTTTCTAAAAATTAAATTCTTATGTGCATAAAAAGACTTCTCCAAAAGAGTAAAAAGAGAACCAACAGAATAGGAAAAAAATACTCGACAATCACATATTGGACAAAGAAATTATCTCTAAAATTTATAGAAAACTCCAAGTACCTCAACAACAAAAAAAAATCCAATTAAAAAGTGGGCTTGAAAAGACACTTCACCAAAGAAGATATTCAAAAAAGACTCTTCACCAAAGAAGATATTCAGGCACTCAACAAACACAGGAAGAAATGTTCACAACCATTTGCCATTAGAGAGATGCAAATCATAACAACCATGAGATATCATCTCACCCCAGCATTAACAGCAAAGTTCAACAAGACAGAAAATAACAAATGCCGGGGGGGATGTGGAGAGATTGGGACTCTCATACACTGGTGGTGAGACTGTAAAATGATACAACCACTGTGGAAATCAGTATGCCCATTCCTTAAAAAGTTGGCAATAGAAATACCATTTATCCAGCAATACCATTTCTAGGTACATATGCTAAAGAAGTGAGAGGCAGTACCCAAGGGCACAGCCAGCAACCCAGAGGGAGCAAGTAGTTGGACCTGTGGGCTCAGAACCATAGTCTCAGGGGATAACAAGCTCAATTGGAATAACACACTACACAAAACATTGTTATACCTCCTACTTTGGCAAGTAGTGACTGGGATCTTAAAAGCTTGCAAGCAGCTATCTAGATGCAACAACAGGTCTCTCCTCATCCAGAGCAAAGAAGAATTAAGAAAACCAAAGATCCATGGAAACAGTTAGTCCAAGTGATTGGTACACCATGTGATCCTCAGCCTATACAACTATGAGACCAGAAGAACTAGATGGCACCCGGCTACCACTGTCAACCACTTGGAGGGGAATCTATCTATGAGATCCTGGATAGAGAGGAATCACAATGTGAAAGCTCAAAATCATTTGGAAAATAAAAAGGGGGGGACCAGGTTTACTGGTCTGATAGAGCCTGGTGGATCTTCAGGTCTGGAATTGAACCCAAACATGTGGCTTTCAGCCAAATAAAAGACAGGCATATGAGGTGAACATTTACACTAGATAAATACACTCCTTGGAGAGAACAATCATAGGCGAAAGAAGGGCTATTTATGCACAGGGGACAGCTCAGGGGTAGGAGTGCATGGAGGGATGGACACAGGGAAGAGGTAGTTATCAGGAGGAGGTGGGAGGGGAGCTGTTGCATTGTGGTAAGTTGTGGTCAATGTCATGAGACAAAGTATATGTGAACTGCGGTATGGAAAGTGAATTTGCTTTGTAAACTTTCACCCAAAAAAAAAAAAAAAAAAAAAGATGTGAGAGGCAGGACACTAACATAAATATGCACACCCATATTTATCACAGTGCTATTCACAATAACACAGAAATGGAAACAGCCTAAGTGCCCATCAACCAAGGAAAGGATAAACAAACTGTGGTACATACACACAATGAAATACTGTGCAACCCTGAAAACACCATATAACGTGGCTGAAGTTGGAGCACATTATGCTGAGTGAAATAAGTCAATCATAGAAGGACAAATATTGTATTAGTCCACTATTGTAAAAAGTCAAGGAAAGGTTTACATAGAAGGAAACTTTCTTTGCTGGTTATCAGGGATGGGAGGGGAGGAAAGGCTAAATTCTTATACAGGTATATAAGAAAGATATACATACATACATGCATTTATATATATATATAGAGAGAGAGAGAGAGAGAGACAGAGACAGAGAGAGAGAGAGAGACAGAGAGAAACCAAAGATTACTGGTGGTTAACAGGGGTTGGAGGGAGTGGGGAAAAGGGAAACTTTTGTTTGCTGGGCATTGAGTTTATGCTAATGGAAAAGGATAGCAATAATGGTGGCACAACATGAAAGATGTCATCAAAGTCCTTGAGCTGTAATTGGGAAAATTTCTATGTTGGTGAATGTCCTGTTATATATGTTTTGACCACAACAAAAGTGGAAAAAAAAATTCAAACAACATACAGCATTGGTCAAGTCTGCTGCAAAAGACCTCTCTAAAATGTTAAAGAACAAAGATGTCCTTTTGAAGACTAAGGTGTGCCTGGCACATGCCATTTTCTTTTTAAAAGCTTCATATGCATGTGAAAGCTGGACAATGAATAAGGAAGACTGCAGAAGAATTGGTGCATTGGAATTATGGTGTTCAGGAAGAATACTGAATATACCACCGATTGCCATAAGAATGAAAAAATCTGTCTTGGAAGAAATACAGCCAGAATGTTCCTTAGAAGCCAGAATGGCCAGACTTTCTCTCTCGTACTTTAGTCATGTTATCAGGAGGGACCACTCCCTGGAAAAAGATATGCTTGGTAAAGTAGAGGGTCAGCAAAAAAAAGGGAAGACCCTCAGTGAAATGGATTGACATATTGGATGGAACAATGGACTCAGGCATAGCAGAGATTGTAGGAATGACGCAATACTGGGCATTGTTTTGTTCTGATGTATTTAAGGTCTCTATGAATTGAAACAGATTCAGAGGCACCTAACTATATTATTTTTACTTAGATAATCCTATAAATTTTTAATGTTGCATAATAGGGTCTCAGTTCATATTAGTTAAAATCTTAGAAAGCAATGGGACATTTCCTTCCTGTCGCCATTTTCAGATCTTGTTTGGTCTATGAGAATATTACCTTGTTTAATTCTTTCAATCATTTTAAGTCTGTAGTCAGTGAAGGAGAAATGCTTACTTCTACCATTTATCCATCATTTAAGATAAGATTCTATTTAATCAATAGGAGGTCCTGGGGTGATGCAAACAGTTAGCTTCTTGTCTGCTAACTGAAAGGTTGGAAGTTGAACTCCACTTAGAGGGACCTTGTAAGAAAGACGAGACAATCTACTTTAGAAAAATCAGCCACAGAAAACTATGGAGCACAGTCTATGACAATTAGTTTTGGTATTTAAATGATCAAGCATTTAAATGATAACCTAATTTTTTTTTTTATAATGCTCATTTTAGAAGACAATGTAGTTTGATTCTACTTCAAGGCTTGCTAACCCTTGCTTTGAAATATTTCAAAGCAAAATGTGTCTCATAAAAATCATTCTTCTATTCATTTTATGTTTGGAATCACCCCCACTGAGTTTTGTACAAATGAGTGATGAGAGGCATAGATGAGATGTAAATTTCCAGAAGTGATAAACTCTATTAAACTTTATCTTGACTTTTGTTTTTGTTTTTCCTCTAACCTCAAACAAGAAGTAAAATATTACACACAATTTACTAGTTATGTTAAGGAATATAATTACAGGAGCAGAAATGCCTACTTCTACCATTTTGCTTGAGAAAAAATTTATTTGATTAGACATTTATTGTGCCCCAAGCCCATTTATCTTCAGAGATATAAAGATTAATTTCACATTTTCCATAAATCCATATGTTAAAGTATTAAATATAGACAATATTTTGGAAATTTCTTTATATTATAATAATTTTGTTGGGAAAATAATGAATTTGATATGCATAAATGAATAAAATACATAAGAGCTGGTATAATGTAAACAATGCATTTTAACAGTAATCTTTTAACTGATGAGACTACTATTTAATATAAGATGAATTAAGTTATACCTCCCCTAGTTGTTGTTGCTGTTGTTATTTTGCCATTGAGTGTTTACTGAATGGAAGATTAAACACACCATTTAAAGCATATGTGAGCCAAATTAAGGAAAATCCACCATTTACCAGTCTCTGTGTCAGCTCACACCCCATTTCTGTTGAGAGCTCCACAAGATTGATAACATTCTGCAGTCAACTTACAATTCAGTGTCTGTCTCCAAACTTCACACCCATACACTATATGATGTTGCATAACTCATAGACTCCCAGAGCCTCAGTTTCTCTATTTATGAAATGAGTAGTGTAAATTACTTGTTTCTAATATGTTTTGCATTGCTGATCCCTCTGAGAAGTTGGTGAAAGTGATGGAAAACACCAAATGTATACACAGATGATAAAATCATGCATAGACTTTGTTGGGATTCAAGATGCCTCAAAGTCAATCCTTGGACAACAGATAAAGAACTCATTGACCAAATTATCTTTTACAACCCTGTGCAAATCTAACATCTTCTGGTTATCTGAGTTCATTTTTATTTTAAATCAACTTAAACAGTATACTAAGAGAAAAAAATGAACAAAGGAAGAAAGCTTCAATATTTATAAGCAATAATATATTACAAATGAAACACATTTGGGAAAGAGAATTTAGGTACTAGATGGTGTTTTTTGGAATGTTGGGAAAATAATGAATTTGCTACGCATAAATGAATAACATACATAAGAGCTGGTATAATGTTAACAATGCATTTTAATAGCAGTCTTTTAACTGATGAGACTACTATTTAATACAAGATGAATTAAGTTATACATCCTCTAGTTGTTGTTGTTGTTATTTTGCCATTGAGTCAGCCCCGACTCATAGCGACCCCTCCTTGGGTTTCTGAGGCAGTGTCACTACAGAAGTAGATTGCCCAACCTTCTTTCCGAGGAGTAGCTGGTGGGCTTGAACCGCCAGCCTTCTGGTTAGCAGTCAAGTGCTTTAGGCACTGTGCTACCAGACCTCATGCCATTCAAATATTCCACATAGAAAAGAACAAATGAAAACAGAATGATTTTCAAATTAATACAGAAGACTTTATTAATTTGAAATACATATTTGAAGACAACTTTTAAATAACTAATTTTTACATTTAACATGCACACTATTAAAATCTTCAGTTGAAATTATTTCACAATTTTGTTTTCATCAGTAAGACACACTTCTGTTTTTCTCTTTAAACAGTTTGTCTTTGGGTTAATGGCATGAAACCATTTACTTACTATTTTAAGCAGTTAAAACAATGGGCTTGTCTTAATATAGCTAAATAGAAGTAAAAAGCAAATCAACATTTTGAGTTGTAATGTAAAATTCAATTTTAGAAAAGTATAATGGAAAAACAAGATTTTGTTTCTCAGAATCAATTTACAGTAAAGGAAACAGGGTAGAAAGGAAATGGAAAGACAAAAGAAATACTATTTTACACATCAAACAAAAATTGCTTTTCAAAAGACAGTTAAAATTAACAGCAAAAGAATAAATTATAAGGAAAAGTCATTTATTCATTTTAAGGAAAAATGCTCCACCAAAGTACGTTTGAAAATATCACAAGCCAAAGTGTCATTTTTAAGATTCACTAGTGTGATGTAGGAGCTCTGGTGGCGTAGAGCCTAAGGCATTTGTTCAAACCCCCCAGCTGCCCTCAGAAGGAAAATTGGGCAACCTACTTTTGTAGTGCTATTGCCTGAGAAATCCAGGGAGGGGTCGCTGTGAGTTGGATCTGACTCTACAACAGTGAGTTTGGTGTTTTTTGGTTTACTGTTATGTACTATAGCTGTCCAATTTTATAATTTAATGGGTTAAATAAGGAATAATTACTTGGGGAATTTTTGAGAGTCTCATAAATTACTTCAGATGTGTGAGGAATTCTGTTATTCTCCTAAATTGTGTGTTTTTTTTTTTAAAGAAAACTCAAGAAAATTAGAGTGTTTATCATTTTTCACCAAAATATTGCCAACTTCCTCCTACCAGGATTAGCCATCTCTATTGTCCATATTCTAATATACCAATGTGAATTGTGTTTAAGAATCAAGCCAGCCAACATCACGCCTTCACCCTGTGCTTTCTCACCATTAGCTTTCTGTAGATGTCATTCCTCCTCTTAGGAACGCTCAACAGACTCTGCATGCTTGGCAAATTCCTAAACCACTTTTACACTGAAATTGAAAAGGATACTTTGATCCTACTTTTAGTTAAAAGAGATAATATGATTCTAGCCTTTTATTTTTCTTTTAGAATGAAAGTATAAAGATCGTTGTGTTAAAACACCCAATTAGTCAACAGATAAACAGAGACTTAAAGATCAGTGATTTTTTTTTTCTCCCTAAACCATGTAGCATCAATCTAGAAAATGAAGAACTTCTTAAAGAGCAAAAGTCAAGCCTGTGAGCATACTTATGTTTTATATGTTTGGATTCAAAACCCACTGCCATCAAGTTGATTCCGACTCATAGTGACACTGTAGGAGAGAGGAGAACTGCTTTATGGCATTTTAAGGTGGTCATGTTTCTAGAAACAGACTGCCATATCTTTCTCCCGTGGAGTGGCTGGTGGGTTAGAAGCACCAACCTTTTGGTTAACAGCCAAGCACATTAATCATTGTGCCAGCAGGCCTCCATATATGTTCGGATAAACCAAAACCAAACCAAACTGTCATTGAGTTGATCCCTACTAATAGCAATTCCCTTTGTATTTAAGAGGTGGTAAATTTTTAAGGAAGCAGATTACTCCATCTTCCTTCTGTGAAGTGGCTGGTGGGTTTGAACCACCAACCTTCTGGTCAGCAGTCAAATGCCTTAGGCACCATGCCACCAGAGCTCTTTTTTATGTTTGGATGCTATTATTGTTGTTATGTGCCGTCGAGTCGGATCCGACTCATAGCGACCCCTCCCTGGGTTTCTGAGGCAGTATCACTACAGAAGTAGATTGCACCATCTTCCTTCTGAAGAGTGGCTGGTAGGTTTGAACCACCAGCCTTCTGGTTAGCAGTCAAGTGCCTTAGCCACTATGCTACCAGATAGGGAGTGATAATTTCTCTAACATTTAGCATTGTTATCACTGTAGATGAGCACATGTTTTCTATCATTAGCATGATTACTTGTTCAGCAATCAAGAAAAAAAAAATAAGTTACTGATTACAAAAGCTTCCATTTTGCTGTTTAAGTTACATTTACTCTTTCCAAAATAAAAAGTTTTTTTTTTTCATTTTTTTCTCCAAATTTCCATTAAAAACTTTTTTTTTAAACTCTTTGCTCTGATTTTTCTTGTGAATATGTACAGATCAGAAAAAGTTGCAATTCACAGAGTACTCGGTTCAAAAGAAGTATTTTATTGGTTAAGGTGCTGAATTGTAAAGAACTGCCGTGTGAAAATGTTTTTCTATCCCTCCAAAAAACCAAACTCACTGCCATGGAGTCAAATCCAACTCATAGTGACCTCTCTTGGGTTTCCAAGGTTGTAAATCTTTACAGAAGTAGACCATCCCATCTTTCTTCTATACAACATCTGGTAGGTTCACACCAATGACCCTTTTGGTTAGCAGCCAAATGCCTTAACCATTGCACCACCAGAGCTCCTATTCTATCCTTTAAACAAAAACCAAACCAAGCTCACTACCCTCGAGTAGATCCTGACTCACAGTGATCCCTTTTCGTTTCTGAGGCAGCATATCTTTCTGGAAGTAGATTTCCCAGTCTTCCTTCCCAGGAGTGGCTGGTGGGTTTGAACTGCCTACCTTCTGGTTAGCAGTCAAATACCTTAGGCACTATGTCACCAGAGCTCCTTATTCTATCCCTAGTCAGATCAAATAAAGGATTTGCAATTTTAAGTAAATTCCGGATAGTATTTTTACCCTATTAGAAAATAAGAAGAGCTGCATATCTCCAAAAACACAGAATCCTTGAATTAAATCCCATACAACTTTTTGTTATTTCTCATGTACTTCAAAGCCCTTAGAAGAAGAAAATTTTATTTTATGTATTATAGCCTCAAATCTCCAGTTCTTAAATCTAGATTTGGGAAAGCTAAGAAAAAAATCTGCTTATTATTTTGTTATTCTAAAAAAAAAGCAATAAATTTTTTGTCTACCAAGTTAAGGCTTCACATAAAATATTCAATCAGTGTAAACATAAATCTTTGAGTAATAAAACATTAAGAAAGCAAAACAACTATTTTTTAATAGGAATATAATTTGGTGAATAGACACTTTTAAATAGAAAATATAGCTTTTCTGGAGAGGAGGAAGATAATAAAAATCTATCTTTACCAGCAAAAAGTTTTAAACCACTGCTCTCTATAAACAATTCATAACAATAAAAACTTATAGGTAAATAAACATCATAGACAAATTGACAAAATTTTCACATAACCCACAATAGAAAAACATTTATGTAGAATTCATTTAGAATAATTTATATTTGGTAAATTGGATACATCAGGAATTTTTCTACTAAGAGCTATTTCAAAAGATAATAAAACATAAGCTTCCGTGTTATGTCTTAGCAATGATTCACAATACATTTGAATATTTTACTCTTATCTATCTAAACACTGACCATGAATGACACTAATGTCACACTGTGTCAATACTAGCATATATTTTCTTTAAAGCAATGGACATGGTATGATCTTTAACATTGCCCAATTCACATTCTCTGAAAGTGCTTTGTCAGTTAAAGCTTTCAACCGGTTTAAAAGTTAATGCTTCCCCATTTCTCCATGAGTGGAAAGAAAGCAAACAAATCCATGTTCAACAGTAAGGTCAGCATGACATAAAGCAACAAGAGCCAGTAAACTGAAAATGAGGTTGACATTCTGGGACTAATCCAGCAGTCCTGCAACCATCTTCCAAACTTCACAGCTGCAAAAGGCTGTGGACAAGCCTGGGCGCAGCCTCCGGGCATGTGCCTGGAGTTTGGGCTTAGAATGTGGTCAACTGCAAGGGGGATCAGATCCCTCCCTTTATGTTTTTCTTTGGTTATGGAATATTAAGAAAATAGATATATTAAATCACTACTGCTATCAGCTACTGCTATTTAACTTATCATCACTCTCTGAAATTCTTAAATCATCTCCAATTACAGGGAGGGCAAATTATTAAAGAAAACTATACTCTACCTCTTATTTTCAGTTAAGGTCATACTGATTCAAGCCTGACTCTGGAGCTATAGGTTCAAAGAGTCCCAGATAAATGAGGTTTGGAGGCTTTTACCATACCTTGAAGTGAAAACTTACAGGGATAGAGTCTAACCTGAACTTGATTTTTTAGGCCCAATTTAGTTTGGATTCATACTATGGGATATAAACCAATTCAGATTGGGATGGATCTATAATATGGAAGGGGTAGTCACTGAATTTACTAATTTTATTCAATTTTTGGATTTGTTAAGGATCAGGAAGTATGAAATGATGATATATAAAATGCATTGTAGATGCCAGGTAGAGAATGGTACTGTCCTTTCACCTAGCCTTTAAAGGAAACCCAAGGAGGAGTCCCTATGAGTTGGATCTGACTTGATGGCAGTGAGGTTGTTTTTTTTTTTTTTTTCCCCTCAATAAGGATAAAGTGCTATCTCAGAGCCCAGGCAAAATTATTTTCATTAAAATCACTTTCACTGTAGAAAAGGGAATGCCATTATATGTTAGTTTAGTGAAGATAAGCAATTTAGAATTTACCAAACTTTTGTTAGATTATCTGACTATATATTTCCATAAAATTGAAAGGATATGTAAATTATCCACATACTTTGGGAAAAAAGTAAGTTATGCCCTTATTTGAATTGTCTGCTTGTCCATTTTATTTTGTCACTGGATAAATGGTAGTTGAGATCTTGAATATAAAAATAGAGATCTTTGAATTGAAAAAGTTTTTTTGGGGGGGTTGATACACAAAAAAACAAAATCAAACTCACTGCTGTCAAGTCAAATCTGACTCATAGTGACCCCTCCTTGGGGAGCTCTGGTGGCATAGTGCCTAAGGCACTTGACTGCTAACCAGAAGGCTGGCCACTCCTGGCTAACCAGAAGGCTTCCACTCCTTGGAAGGAAGATGAGGCAATTTACTTCCGTAGTGATACTGCCTCGGAAACCCAGGGAGGGGTCGCTATGAGTCCAACCGACTCAACGGCACATAACAACAACAACATCACTATGGAAGTAGATTGCCCAATCTTCCTTCCAGGGAGTGGCTGGTGGGTTTGAACTGCAGCCTTCTGGTTAGCAGTCAGATGCCTTAGGCACCACACCACCAGAGCTCCCTTTTATACACAAGGCACTTGCAAAGTACATTAGAGACTATAAAAATATTTTAAAAAGGTCCATAGTCTTTCCTGAACACTGGTGTGCAAAGAGTAGATAAGAGAAACTGCTCTGATGTTCACAGAAAAGTATCTAGGATTTTAGTAGCTATCCTACTAAATATGTTTGGTGTCCTAAACCCACCAAAGGAACATGAGTATAAGATCAAGGTCACAGGAAGATCTCTTGTTGAACATATTATGTTATAATCTTTATAAGCATAGGAATGTTATTTTAGAGTTGATGATTTCTAGATCCAGGTTCTTTTTTTTGGAGCTACTATTATAGTAAAAATAGTCTGAGCATGTAGTAAAAATTCTTGGGAGGGCTGTGTTCTAGGCAAGCTCTCTACATTTTAAAGAAATACATCAAAAATGTCAAAATCAATAACACTATTCCTATTGTATTAATAATGAAAGGATGACAGGCTTTTCAGATTTCTAATAAAGCTGGCCCCAAACTCAAAAGATTTTCTTTTCAAGGGAAGAAATTAATTGAAATGTCCTAGCTGTGATTTCAAATAAAGAATAACAAACAGATCATATGTACAGAGGCATCAATGAAGCAACTGTTTTATCTAGATTTCTGGTTTACAGTAGAGTATAATCACTCTGACATAACTGTAGTCAGAACTATGACTTAATGAAAATATAATTAATAGCAGCTACTATTTCTGCTCTGGTAGCATAGTGGCTAAGACACTTGCCTGCTAACCAGATGGCTGACGGTTCAAACCCACCAGCCACTCCTCGGAAGGAAGGTTGGGCAATCCTACTTCCGTAGTGATACTGCCTCGGAAACCCAAGGAGGGGTCGCTATGAGTCGGGGCCGACTCGACGGCACTTAACAACAACAACAACAACAACTATTTCTGAATACCTGTATACTTCATTTCTTGCAATTTCTTTTAATTGCAAAATAAGTGGGGAAAGGCACATTAAATCAGAGACTTAAATGACTTTTTCAAGCTCATAAAATTAGCAAGAGGTGGAGATGTAGGGCACAGGCTTGGCTAGGTCAGCTCTTGCCACAGTACCCTTGCACTAAATACCACACTACCTATGGATAATATCAAAATTACAGGTTTTGACATCCCACGACTATTTCAAAGATGTGGCTTTGAAGGAAAACATACTGGTGATCATATATTCACATTATATGTATACCAATAAATACTTTCAATGTTGAATGTGATCACTGATAACATTCTAAATAATAATGTTCCTTAATCAAAACTGTTTTTAAACATTAAAGACTGTCAACATTTTCATACATAATAACTGATATTGAAGCTACAATTGCTTCAAACTGAAATGGCTTCTCAAATTTTTTTAAAAGACATTTTCATTAATCTTTTTCACTATTAATAGATGTAATCTTCAAGTATCTTCAGATATGAAGACTGTCTTCTTAGGATTTAATTTCATTATAGAGCTACTAGAAATAATATTCCCTATAGAATGAAGATAAAGGTTATGATGACTATGCAGTAATAGAGATACTAGTAAGTGGGAATCTATAGATGAAGATATAGAGATTAGCTGCCTTCTATTTGGAGGTCATGTTCTTTTTTAAAAGCCTTTTTTTTAAAAAAAAAAAAAAAGCTTAGTCTTAAATATTAAATCCTAGTGTTTAGACACTGTGGATCATGATCAACATCAAGACTATCAGATATTTTTTATGAAGCTGTAAAACAACCAACACCACAACAAAACAATTGTGCTCCTCCTGAGTCAACTCAAATCAGGATATTTAATATTTTGGAAATAAAAATTATGCTGATGAAAAAGGATTTGTAATAGTAAAATATTGTTTTAACTTAAAATTCAAAGTAACAAGAATCAGGTTACACAGAGGCCACATCATTCAACAGTTCTGTGGGTCTACTTCCTGAAAATAAAGAGCTAATGACATTTTATTTTTGACATATGAATATACACTTACTTATGTCACATAATCTATTCTGGAAGGTATCACTCCCACAAACTTAGATTTCCTTAAATTGTTACATATGGGAGAAATTAAAAATACTTTTATGAGGATGGCATTCGAAAGCTTTATCAATAGCCAAATGTGAATATAGACTTAATGCAAATAAATTACTGACCCTTGACTTAATCAAGGAAATATTTCATATTTATTTTAAAGTTAGTATCTCACATTGTGCTGCATTTTTTTCAAAAAAAAAAAAAAAAAAAACTATAGCAATACTTTGCTCTATCAAATCCAAATTGCATTTTCATTCATATATCAAAAAAATGGTTGAATGCCTTTCTTACCGGGCACTACAATTTATACCTACACTGGACTATAATTTTCTCAAGGTATAGTCTTCCTTCAGACTGTATTCCTTCAGCTCCAAATTCTTACAATACTTATTAACACTTTATTTCCTTGTACATAGTAGGTATTCAATAAATTTTTGCTCTGTGAAGTAATAAACAAGGAAAATATTTATATTGATGTCTATAATACAAAACAATTTAGGGGAAGTTTGGGCAACCTACTTCTGTAGTGATACTGCCTCAGAAACCCAAGGAGGGGTCACTATGAGTCGGATCCGACTTGACAGCAGTGAGTTTGGTTTTGGTTTTGGAAGCATAAGAAATCATTCAATTTGGAGGGTTTTTGTTTTGTTTTGTTTTATTTTTTAAAGAAGGAAATAATTAATATTCCATTCAATCTCTTTTCAAATTTAGAACAAGGAACAAAATGTTGTCCTTAATAAATAAAAAAAAAATGTACTTCTACTCTCCTATGTTATAAACAGAAAAAGAAGAGATCTTATAGAATAAAAGAAAAGGTAGACAATTTAAAAGAGGTGGAGAGATTAATGAAGATACTGAGATAAGAGAGCACAGGAAGATAAAGTTACAAAGTCATGGGAACAGAGATGTGTAGTGACAGAAGCAAAGAACCATTGAAATCTTTGGGATAATGGAGACAGGAAATGAACATTCAACTCTGCAGTCAACAAGCAATGTCCCAACTCACAAGGGCTCCCACTCTTCTAGAAGAGTTAGAATTATAGAAAATGTGCTGTTATAATACAGGTTGCATAAATCTCCAGGTGAACTAAAGAAAGAAGCAAATCATTGCCAGGAAGAGCCAAAGAAAGTTTTATATAAATGATGTTTGAGTTGAGTCTTGAAGATTGAAGATAGGAGTTGGACTGGTGTTAAAGGGAGAAATTCAGGCAGAAAATTGATAGTAAAAATATTTGCATGGCTGGAACATAAGATGAATTGTATGACTGTGGAGAATAAAGAGGAGAGAGGTGTATCTTTTGATGCCTGAGCACAACTGATTATCTGCTATGTGTCAGCATAGCACTAAACTAAACTAAAGATAGTGAACCAATTAAATTACAATCTCTTTTGGACATTTTAATGTGCAGCTACAGTTGAGAATCACTGTGATGGATGAGTTAAAGCCTGTGAACCTTCTAAAATGAGTTTGGCCTAGAGTGTGGTTGTTGTTGTTAAGTGTCGCCGAGTTGTTTCCGACTCATAGCGACCCCATGTATGGCAGAACGAAACACTGCCCAATCCCGCGCCAGCCCCACAAACCCTGCTATACTTGATCCCATTATCGCAGCCACCGTGCCAATCCATCTCATTGAAGGCCTCCCCCTCTTTTGGAGTGTGGAGCAAAGGAAAAACATGTGTGTAAATATAAAGATATTGAAGAACTGAGTACTAGGCAAAGGTCTGTGGCAGTATATGTGCATTCAAAGAAAAATAGATGTAGATAGACATACTAAGGAAAAGATTGTTTTTATACTAATATTGAGACTACATGGAATACTTGGGTTAAACTCATATTTAATGGCATAACACAGAGTTATAAATGTGTGCATTACCTATTATATTTGCACCATGGATATAATGATCCCAAGACAAGGGCCTTGGTTGTTTTTTTATCTCTATTTTAAATGCCCTATGACAGTATTGTAGTTAAGTGCTTGGCTGTTAACCAGAAGGTCTGGGTTTGAACCCACCAGCTGCTCCATGGGAGAAAGATGTTGCAGTCTGCTTTTGTAAAGGTTATAGCCTTGGACTTTATGGGGCAGTTCTACTCAAAAGAGTCATTATGAGTTGGAACCTTCTTGACAGCTGTAGGGCATAAAAGTTCAAAAGGAGCCCTGCAGTGTAGTGGTTAAGCACTTGAGTGCTGATGGAAAGGTTGGCAGTTTGAACCCAACAGCTGCTCCACAAGAGAAAGACCTGGCAATTTGCTCCCATGAAGATTATAGCAAAAAAAAAAAAAAAAAAAAAAGCCCATGGGGCAACTCTATTGTGTCACATGGACTCACTATGAGTTAAAATCATATACTATAACAACATTAAACACACACACACACACATATGCATGTTCGCGTGCCTGAATTTCATATAAATTGCTTTATATAGAAGAGAAAAATGATTGGTTTTGATTGAAATGCTGTGAATTTCACCAGTTTATAATTTGGGTGAGGGTGGTATGAACTTGCTTCTTCCTGATAAGTATTTTTTTAAAGAAGGGGTCTCCAATGACCTCAGAAAAGAGCTATTGTCTGTCTTCTAAAGAAAGATTTTTAGTTCATATAGTAAAATGAAATGTAAGTGTGGTTTGTTGTTATTTTAATTGGATGTATTGTTTTAAACCAGCATCTAGTATTTCCTGAAGCATCTAGAATTAGAACAAAGGCACTCAAAAATTTTCAACCTGAGATTCATCTATCACATCCCACTGAAAAATAAAATCATTCCCAACTTTTTGAGGAGTGGAGAGAGAGAATAGTAGTACTTTTCTCTTCCTTCTTTCCTTCTTTCTTCCCTCCATCCCTTCCCTTTTTCCTTCTCTTCCTTTTTCAATTTGAGAAAAAGTTTAAAAGAAGCTCTAATCACAAGGGTAGTTTAGCAGATAAGATATTATCCTAGTTTTAAAGGTGAAGAAATTGAGGTTCAGTGAGGTTAAGTTATTTTCCATATACCACAGCTAGTAAGAATTAGAGTTACGCCAAGACTCTCCTGACTTCCTATTTCTACTCACTACACCTTATTAGAGAACAACTCCCCCCACCACCGAAATAAAAAAAAAAGGTTAGTAAAAAAGTACAAAACCCATAATACTGTTGTCACAATGATATGGCTCTATTGAATAACTTCCTTAGAGATTTGTGTTTCCAATCTGGGAGACAGTCTTGAGATATAAGAGCTGTGATTCCTAGCTTGAGAAACATCTATCTATTTCAGTGTTTTTTTTTAAAAAATATATATTTTTTTCATTAATAGCCCCTTTGAAAATCTGATGAAAGTTATGAATCTTCTCCTCAAAAAATATATATATACACTCATACTGTTTTGCATACTATTTTAAAGGTCCCTTTTTAGAAATATAATCAAGGAAACAAAGGGAACTTCCTAGAAGTAACATATATAATAAGCTTTTTTTTATTATGGGTAAGAAGTTTTTTCTCTAAAGTAGATTTTTTAAGGTGCAAAATTTAAAAGCCCTCACCTAAGTGATATGGAATAAAATGGATAAGATTAAGTTTAGCTTATCAATTAACTTTAGTATTTTTTCAATCTGGTAAACTCTTAAAGAAAATATAGGTACACAAAAACACTTTTAAAATACTAATAGACTTTAAAGGAAAATTAGAATTTCACAATTTTTCTCTTAAATTTACATAATATGATATGTTATAAATGTAAGGCTTTGAGCAGAATATTGTAAAAACTGAGAAACTTAATAGTCCTGACAAAAACAAAAACATAAAGACATTCCACAAAATTTAGATATTTTTTAAATGACATTCACTTTTTATGAAAGAGAAGAGGTTTCACCATCCCTGCCAAAATCTTGGGTAATTGTGCAGCAATAACTTCAGACATCATTTCTGGAAATTCAACACTCAGTGCCCGGGACTGAATAAATGTATTCAAACAGTACAGATGAAGTTGTTTGACAAGCTGTTGGTTTAATGAACACAAAAGAAACAGATAAGAAAAGGAATAAATTCATATGCTATTCAAATATGACATATTTATGATATAAATATGTATCAAGATAGTTTCTTTTCTTCTTACTAGAAAATATCTCCCTCTACTTCCTAGAATAATATGCAAATTACTGCATACCCATTATGGAATATGCTGACACAGAAAGATTTTAAAAAGTGAAAGTTATTCACAATCCCATAAAACAGTCAATGCGAATATTTTGATGTATTTCTTTCAAGGTTTTTTTTTTTTAAATATACACGTAGACAGACATACCCAACTACACACACAATGCATACACACTTATATATACATATATATATATATGTTTTCAAAATGCAATTATTTTATATAAATTCTATTTACTAATCCAGATTTTTCACATAACAATATATTGAGTCTTTTCATGTTAATAAACATAACATAATAAATTTTGAGCATAATTTTTATTTTTATGAAAGTAAATCAAGTATACAATTTTAAAAGTTAAATTGTACTGCAAGATTTATAACAACAAAAACAACAACAGTAACCACTAAAAA
Source organism: Orycteropus afer afer (assembly GCF_000298275.1). Lineage (NCBI taxonomy): Eukaryota > Metazoa > Chordata > Mammalia > Tubulidentata > Orycteropodidae > Orycteropus > Orycteropus afer. Next base: position 15,277,571 of record NW_006921634.1, read on the forward strand.
TCCACGAATTTGCTGATCTGCTTCTTCCCATCCTTATTCCGATTCCTCAGGCACAAGCATGCTCAACTGTTTCAGCCTGTGTCTTTTGCAATTTATCTCTTGATTTCTAATCATTTTATTTTCTCATATTTGACACAACTGATTAAGTTTGTAGTATGAAGACTGAGCTCCTGTATACCTCCTCTCTTCAACTTTTCTCCTTTCCTATTCTCTATATAGTTGTACTTCCATTTTCAACTAATTCAAGATCCAGCATTTACATTATAAAGATTATTATAGGATTCCATTTCCTTTCTTATATGATTGTTTGTAGTTTTCCAGAATATTCTTTATTTTATTGTAAGACATTTCTAGTTCCTGAGAAAGATTGTAATTCGTATTTGAAGTAAATTCTCCAAGACCTTATTAAAATGTCTGAAAACCATCATACTGATTTGATGGTTTGGGTTTCATGGTTTTACTAGGTGTAAAATTCTTTGAAATTTTTTTTCCCCTGTCCCTCATTAGAATTCTGAAATCCCTGCTCTATTGTCTTCCAGCTTCTGTGTTGCTGTTGAGAAGTCCAATGCCATTCTGAATCCTGATCATTTGTATGTGACTTTTTATCATTAGTATTATTTCCTCACTGGTATATTTACGAAATCTGCCTTCATCCCTGGTGTGCTGTAATTTTACAATAATGTGCCTTGGTACTAGCCAAATAGCATCAATTGTGCTGTGTCTGTACACTGGGCCTTTAGGATTAGAAACATATCCTTCAGTACAAGTGACATATCTTTCTCTTTGATAATCTGTATTTTGTTTCTTCTAGAAATTCTTACTAATTGAAGAACAGACCCTCTTCACTGATCTTCTAAGTTTGTCATCTTTTCTCTCCAGTTTTCCATGTCATTATCTTTCCCCCGCCTCCAGGAGTTTCAACTTTATATTTCAATTTTTCTATTGAATTTACAATTTCTGCTCTTCTATAATTAACCAAATATATATATATATATTTTGTTTGTTAAATGGCCCCCACTTTTAATATGTTCTATTCTTATTTCACAAGGAGCTCTCATGGCGTAGTGCCTAAGGCATTTGACTGCTAACCAGAAGGCTGGTGGTTCAAACCCAGCAGCCACTCCAGAGAACTGTGCAATCTACTTCCGCAAAGATTTACCACCTTGGAAACTCAAAGGGGGTCGCTATGAGTCAGAATCGACTCGAAGACAGTGAGTTTGGTTTGAGTTTAGAGTATTCTTATTTCAAAGGCACAGCATCATTTTTATTTCTTGAAGCATCTTAATTTTTTCTTTAAAGCTTTCATCTGTTCTTTGTACTGGTACTTTTATCTTTTGTGTTACTTTTTTCCCTGTTCACTTTGCTTTTTATCTCTTATTTTAGAAGCTTTGTTCAAATGGTTCTGAATATTTTGCTTTTTATTCATATATTTACAAGTAAAGCTTAAGGAGTTGGATATAAGTTGTATATGTGTGTGTTTGTGTACATGCACATGTGTGTGTACGTTGGGGGCAAGAAGGGTGCTGGTCAATGAGTAGGTTTCTCTGTAGGAAGATTAAGTGGCCAGTCAAAATTTTTATTAGAGGAGTCCCTGTCTGAATCTTTAGCCCTTTTTCATTTGGTATGTGTTCCTATTAGAAAATCCTCTGATCTTCTGTCAGGGGTAGGGGGGGTGCCAAAATCCTGACTGTAATTATGCCGGAATCATAGTGGGGAAAAGGCTGAGGTCTGTCAAGTCAATATGAAAATTTTTACCTAGTCCCCTATTTAAATATGGTATCAATGCCACTCTCTGTTGGGTCTAAGGACTCTGAGTTCAGATCCTTTCTGCTGTAGACAGTAAACCTACAGTCTCTGTTGAAACTGGGAAGGGGTAATTGCTTACCTCTGTAGGATGGGGGATGGGGATTTGGGTTGTAACTGCTCATTATGTACTTTCAATAGTCCTCCTCTTTGCAGTCCCTTTTCAATTTTCAAATTTTGGGGGGCTTCTGAATTCTTTTGTTTCTTGTTTGGCTTTTGGGCCCAAGTTTCTGCTTTTTCTATTCTGTTAACACTGTTTTACCACTAGTTAATCTGCTTTCTATTTTCCCAACTCTGTTGATATCTCTTGTCTGCTAACCTTTGTCTTCTTGTTCTTTTTTACTCTAGACAGTTTTCTATGCCTTTATTGTCATTTTAGTGTGGTTTTTGGGCATAGCAGCAACAAAAGTTTCTATTCAATATGCCTTTCTTATAAAAATATATCTTACTTTATTAATCTAGTTTTGGTATTCCGCATTTCTAGGTATTTGTTTTTTTCTCCATTGCAAGTAATGATGTAGTAAATATCCTTACATACTTATCTTAAATATGTACCCAATTATTTATTTATGATAAATATTAAAGAGTAAATACTTGAAAAGCATTCAAATTTTAACTTTTGCTATATACTTCCAGATAGATCCTCAGGAATATTATTAATTTACAATTCCATCCAAAATTATATGAGTATCTTATTTACATAGCCATACCTTTGCTTTTCATGGATATATACAATCTCTTCTAATTTTACCCATTAATATTTGAGAACAAAGTAAAATTCAGGAAAATGTATCAAAATTCCTAATTATAATCATGAAAAATATTCTCAGTTATATAAATACTAATAAAAGGATATTTGGGTGATCTACAAGTAAAAAAAAAGTACAATGTAGATTTGGAGCAGTGTGATACAAATACTCTTTTAATAGACAATTACAAATATGAATTTGAAGGCAGCATGAAATTAAAATTTAGCATTAACATATAAATAGTTTCAGAAATTCACAGAATAATCACTGATATTCTGCATGAGAAAACACTTACGTCATGCAAGTTATCAAGAAGTTTTGTAAGCTGATAGAAACGCTGTGAGCTCGAGACAACTCCTTTTTGTCTCAAACCAATTGCCTTAATGAGTTCTCTAATGTAGCTTGATCTCATCTCTTCAAACTGGTTTTGACTTCTTAGTCCTTCCAAAGGAACTGTAAGAAGACAATTACAAGTGACAGTGATGTTTTAAAATATAACACTATCACAGTTTATGATTAACTTAAAATTGTGAGCTATCCAATGATGATTTCTTTTGATATATAACTCTAAAAAAGTTAAATAGGCAAAAGAGTGCTACTGATAGCATAAGTGCATGTAAATTTCTGGTCAACTGGAGAGAAGAATTTGATTACAAAAAGGTGACCTAAAGAATATTTCAGCTTGCTCATTTTAAAGCTTTATCAGCCAAGGACACTCGGGGCCTGCAAGACTGAAAAGGTATGACATTCTTCTTGTTACTACACCCTATACCTGCTTGGTAAACGGAGGTGTGGCCAGCCCCACTCCCACCTACCTTCTGGGCCCACAGGAACTCCA
>NW_006921634.1:15284285-15299906 GCF_000298275.1 Orycteropus afer afer
AAAAAATAAAAAATAAAGCTTTATCAGTGAATTGTGCATTTAACATCACACTCACTCAAAAGATAACTTGATATTCTACAGTTCCTCTTTCAAATATTGGCTTAATTTAATTTCTAACTGCATGCAGGCTGGTGTTCTTTTGTAACAAATGTTGGAGGAAAACAAAAAAAAACAAGGCATTTCTAGATATCCAGATATGTTTATATTGGAGCTCCAACCTGGTAAGGTTCATATTCACATAAGATATTAACTATGTCTATTAAACTCACAATATTCTTGTGTGAATCACAAACCAATGGGAAAAAAAGAAACCTATGCCAACTGAGAATAACTACAGAAAAAACAGTATTTCATGGATGTGTTTGTGGGGCAGGCTTTCCAAGTTCTGATCTTTCATTCTTCTAAAGGGAATTCTTTTACTCCATTCTGTTACTGCAAGTATAACCTAGTCAAATTTGATGAATTTGGAAGGAAATAGCAAATGCAGACCATCTTCTTATTCCCTTTGTTTTAGAAGTAAGTGGTCAATGTGGAGCACACACTCTCCTTTGCATTGCCTGTGTTTGTGGCTTAATGTTGAGGATGTGCACTGCTAACAGATGGAAGCCATGTCTCCAACTCAGATATGTCAGTAACAAAGGTGGTATTTTTTGACTCCATACTGGTGGTGCAGTAGATAAGGCATGTGGCTGCTAACCATAAGATCAGTGGTTCAAACCCACCAGCTGCTCCTCAGAAGGAAGATGAGGCAATCTACTTTTGTAAGGATTTACAGTCTCAGAAACCCAATGGGGTCACTATGAGTCAGAATTGACTTGATGGCAGTATTTTTTTTTTTAATGCCTTACTGTTTTGTCTTATTTATCAGTTGGTTCTGAATTTGGTCTGGGAAGAGAGTTGCTATTTCAGTCCCCTTCAAAGACAATATTCTTATCTGAGAAATGATTCGAACTGTTTTAGTGGGTCAAAAGAAAAAAAAAAAAAAAAAGATGACATGTCTGAATCTCTCTTATGGTCATTTTATTAATATGAATATGATAAACTATTTAAAAAAGGGAACTTCAATAATTTTATAAAATCTTAAGGTAAATTTTTATCAGTAGACACCATCATCTCAGCTATATTTTTATGTTGCAGTTAGATACTGAACTATATTTAAAAATTTATCCACAAAGAAAGGATCTGCTATATTTCTGTCTTTGACAGGGAGTAGGCACAGAGCCAGACCTCATCACTGTCTGAATGGTACTAGTATAGTTTGAAAACTTTCTGATTCTGTGTCTAATGATTCTAACTAGCCACTCACTATAGCAGGAGTGTGATCAAAGAAAAGGTAGGGGAGAGTCTGGAAAGAGTGAGGTCTTTGAATTTTTTGTGCACAAATGTCAGATTGATCTCATTGTCATAAATGATGATATAGAATTAAATTCTTAAAGGTATATATGGTATATTTCAGGTATACCTTTTGCATGAACTTTTTTTTTTTAAGTCCCTGTTCTGTTATCTGTTCTATTTCATAGTGAACTTCATAACTCCTGAAGTTTAATTTCTAATACTATCTAGATTTACAAGGTATGGTATCAGTATGCCAAGCCTTATGACAGATTCAAAAGTCCCCAAACTACCCTAATAGGAATTCTGGTATTTCAGTATATGTGAAATCTAATAATATCCTTTTAAATCCTAATTTAGGCTAGTAATATTACTCATGACTATGTAAACTCTGACTACTTAAGCCATTTTCATGCAAACTTTAAAATTTTTCTATAATAATATGAAGACAATATGCTAAGAAAAAACAATATAGCCATGGTAGTGCTAGAACTAGCAATAGAAAAAGTGAGAAATAATTTACGTTTCATGGGCATATGGAGAGGAGCCCTGGTGGTGGCACAATGGTTAAGGGCTTGACTTAACTCACCAGCCATTCCACCAGAGAACACTGGGCAGTCTCCTTCCATAACCTTGAAAACTCTGTGAGGAGCTCTACTCTGTTCTATAGGGTCACTGTTGGTCAGAACGGACTCAGTGGTAATGGGTTTGGGTTTTATGGGCATATGGCAGGTTCCCCAAAGTCCACCATTAATATAATATACATAATATAACAACTTTAATCTTTACTACTGAAAAGGAATTCCCTAAAATTAAGAGGGTCTTTAGAACATGCAGAAAGGATAACAACCTGGAATCGTATAGCAGGTGAGACTGTAGATGTCAGAAACTGGTAGGTAGAGGAAGAGACTGACTGCTCTTTTCTACAAGGTGATAAAAGTCTCCAGGTTAAATTACTTTTTCTATGACCACATGGAATTGGCCTGTGCAGCAGCACAAAAACAACTTTTATGTTTTAATTAGAAGCAGCAAAAGGTACCAATTTTTTATCATATTGATAACACTTTTTACTCTGTAAATGTAATTTGGAGCCTGAGTTTATGCTGACACCGAAACAACTTTACGAAAAATCACCATTTAGAATGTGAAGGCCAAAGAGAGAGTTCATTTATGTGTTCCTTCAGCACTGCTCAAAACACCCAATCCACCAAAAATGAATTATTTCTTTCTCATAATGATGTGTTCTATCCTTGTCTTGCATGTCCCTAATACTTCCAACTTTATTTCCCTGCATCTCTGGGAGTTCTGTTTTGTGGTTAAACAAATACCTCTACATTCTTAATCCTTTCATAAAATCCTTCTGTTTTCATATTTTAAACTAAATTTGGATTGTCCTTAGGAAAAAACTCTTGCTCTTGCAACTCCATAGAACAAAACTGTTCATTCTTCTCTCCTGACTGCTGGTGGGGGAGGGAGGTAGGAGAGGAGACAGAGGAGTCCCTCACCCTGCTCACTCCTCATTGAGGCTTCCACTCCTAATCTACCCTGTGCAAACAGCCTCCCTTTTTAGAAACTGATACTCTGGCAACACCACGCTTCATCCTCTTTGCTTGTGTTCCTTACAAATGACTTTCTACTGATTGCTTTATTTCATTAAGGATTTCACCTTCTTGCGGAGTATCTGTGACTAGGCAGTTCGTACCTGACACGAGCTTCCAGCTCCTTGAGCTTCTCAACTCCACATACTCTACACCTTGACTTCTCTTCAGCACTGATCTGTAGAGGTCCTCCCTAGATATTACCACCACCTGAAATTCTTCCACCTCAGAGTTCTCTTTATGTGTTTATTTTTTTCTCACTAATAATACTCATTCATGTTTGTTTAGGATAGCTGATAACAAAGTGCAAAGAAGAAAATTAAAAGAAAGCCATTCAAATATTATTATTTAAAATATTTTGTTATATTTATCTCCAGTTGTAAAAAAGATTATACTGATTATACTATAGGTAATATTTTGCATCTAGCTTCTCTCTCTCTTTTTTTTCCCTTAGCATTATAACACTCTGGAAAGAGCTGTACCATTTTCTGCTTCCAACTGTCAGTGAATGACAGTTGATTGACTGTTCATTCAGCAGCATTTAGTGTTATTTTTATCTTTGTAATTTGATAACTCAAAAATAGTATATTGATATTTTCAAAATTTTAATTACAAGCATGATTGAATATCTATGTGTTTATTAGCCATTTTTTTGTATTCTCTTCATGTTCCTTGCCTATGAATTCACTGGTATATCTGTGGTTTGATTCTCACAGTATGAGCTTTTAATAAGAACAATGACATCTCTTTGTCACATTTGTTATGATTATTTTTCATTTACTATAATCATCTTTTTTGCTTTGCAATTTGTACCACTGATTTCAAGCTCTGAAAAATCACTCCCAAGCAGAAATTTGTGAAATGAAATATTCATATTTCATATTTAAATTAATAAAATTTAAATTTAAGTTCACTGTACTAGTCACACTACAAGTGCTCAATTGCCACACAAAATCAGTGGCTACCATTTTGGATAGCCTATTTATTTTTATTAATAAGCTTAATATTAGTGAAATGTTTATTAAGTTTTTCAAATTTTATATGGTTTGGCATTTTACAATGAATTCTTTAATCCATTTACATTTGGGTATAATAAAGGTAAAAGTTTGAATAGACTTTCTTTTTGTAATACTAAACAATTATCATCATTTACTAAAATAATTCTTTCCTTCCTGAATGGTTCTGCATTTACTACATGAACTGTGCTGTTAGTTGCTAATATATCTGCATCTCTTAGCACCACATATTAAGTACACAGTACTCCTTCAATTAATATCTATTGAATAGAAGAATGAATGTATCAACTTCTCATATATGTGTGAGGACTGGTTTCTGGATTCCCTCTGTTTTATTAATTGATATGTATATGCTTGTGTGATTTGTGCTGTAATTATTGCAGCATTCTGATGAACTTCAAGATATAGTAATGCATGATTTCTTCCTTAACCCATCCTTTTAAGCATGTTTGTTCTTTGCTTTTTTTTTCTTGTCCCAGATGAATATTAGAAACTATTTTTCTAATTTCTTCCAAAACATCACCACTAAAATTTTCATTCTAGTTGTGTTAAACATATGAATTAATTTACCAAAAAAAATAACATGTGCAGTGTATCTATTCTTCCCATGTAATTAGTTGGTATGACTTTTCATGTATTCAAGCTTTATTTTGTATCTCTCAGTAAAGTTTGTCTTCTTCATCTGAGTCTAAAATATTGTTCATTAAGATTATTCATGGATAATTCATCTTTTTCTGTTGTAATACTGACATTAAATTCATTAAATGTTTTAACTCCTTCCTGCTAAGAGACTAGAAAGCTATTGTTATAGAATAATTTTGTTACATCTAGCCACTTAGCTATAAACAATTCTAACAGTTTTTGCTTGATTATCTTTGCTTCTTTAGTATTCAACAATGTTGTTGTTGTTGTTGTTGTTATGTGCTGTTGAGTCATCTCTGACTCATAGTGGCCCCTCCTTGGTTTTCTGAGGCAGTATCACTATGGAGGTAGATTGTCCAACCATCCTTCTGAGGAGTGGCTGGTGGGTTTGAACTGCCAAACTTCTGATACAACAATACTATATTCAAATAATATATTCATTTACCCTTTCCAATAATTGTAGCTCTCATTTCTGCCTCAAGATTCATTGCACTGTTAAATGTAGGCTCATAATGTCCTGGCTATGTAACCATGGAAAAGTTAAATTAACTTCTCTGTGCCTCACTTCATCAACTTATTGTTAGTACTGAATGAGTTAAAACATATGATACACTTGCAACAGTGCTTGTTGTTGTTGTTGTTAGGTGCCATAGAGTAGGCTCCAACTCATAGCGACCCTGTGTATAATTATACAGAATGAAGCACTGTCTGGTCTTGCACCATCCTCATATCCTCATCTGCTTAAGCTCATCATTACAGCCACTGTGTCAATCCATTCCATTGAGGGTCTTCCCTTTTTTCACTGACTCTCTACTTTACCAAGCACGACATCTGCCTCTAGGGACTGCTCCCTTCTGACAACATGACCAAGTAGGTTAGATGAAGTCAGGCCATTCTTGCTTCTAAGGAGCCTTCTGGCTACACTTCTGACAGATTTGTTCCTTCTTTTGGCAGTCCATAGTATTTTCAGTATTCTCTGTGAAAACCACAATTGAAAGGCATTAGCACTTCTTTGTTCTTCCTTAGTCATTGTCCAGCTTTCACATGCATATGAGACACTTGAAAATACCATGGCCTGAGTTAGGCACACCTTAGTCTTCAGTGTCATCTTTACTTCTGAACACTTTTGCAGCAGATTTGTCCAGTGCAATATGACATCTGATTTCATGATTGCTGCTTCCATGGGTGTTGATTATGGATCCAAGTAAAATGAAATCTCTGACAATTTCAGTCTTTCTCCATTAATCAAAATGTTGCTTATTGGTCCAGTTGTGAGAAATTTTGTTTTATGTTGTAGTGTAACCCATATTGAAGATGTAGTCTTTGATCTTCATCATTAAGTGCTTAAAGTCATCTTCACTTTCAGCAAGCAAGGTTGCATCATTGCTTCATTGGCATACCACAGGTTGTTAATGAGTCTTCCTTCAATCATGATGCCACATTCTTCTTCATATAGTCTAGCTTCTCAGATTATTTGCTCACTATGAAGACTGAACAAATGTGGCAAAAAGATGCAGCCCTTATGCACAATCTCCCTGATTTTAAGACATGCAGTATTCCCTTGTTCTGTTTGAGTAGCAGCTTGTTGGTCTATGTACAGGCTCCTCATGAGCACAATTAAGTGTTTGGAATTCCCATTCTTGACAATGTTATCCATTATTTGTTATGATCCACACAGTCAAATGCCTTCACATAGTAAATAAAACACAGGTAAACATCTTTCTGATATTCTTTGCTTTCACCAAGATCCATCTGATATCTCAATGATATCCCTCATTATATGTCCTCTTCTGAATCCAGCTTGCATTTCTAGAAGTTCCCTGTCAATATACTGCTGCAACCATTATTAGATTATCTTCAGCAAAATTTTACTAGCATGTGAAATTGATGATATTGTTTGATAATTTCTGTTGGATCATCTTTCTTTGGAATGGGCACAAATATGGATCTCTTCCAGTCAGTTGGCCAGGTATCTGTCTTCCAAATTTCTTGACATAAATGATTAAGTACCTCCAGCACTGCATCCATTTATTGATACATCTTAAGGGGTAGTCTGTCAATTCCTGGAGCCTCGTTTTTCATCAGATTCTTTAGTGCAGCCTGGACTTCAATACCATTGGATCTTGATTATTTGCTACCTCCTGAAACAGATGAACATCGATCAATTCTTTTTGGTACAGTGACTCTGTATATTCCTCCTATCTTCTTTTTATGCTTTCTGCATCATTCTATATTTTGCCTGTGAATCCAATACTGCAACTTAAGGCTTGATTTTTTTTTCCTGTTCTTTCAGCTTGAGAAATGCTGAGTATGTTCTTCCCTTTTGGTTTCCTAACTCCAGGTCTTTTCATATTTCATTATAATAATCAACTTTGTCTTCTTGAACTTCTCTTTGAAATCTTCTGTTCAGCTCTTTTATCTTGTCATTTTTCCATTTGCTTTGGCTACTCTTCATTTAAGAGCAAGTTTCAGAGTCTCTTCTGACATCCATTTTGGTCCTTCCTTCCTTTCTTGTCTTTTTAATGACCTTTTACTTTCTTCATAGATGATGTTCTTGATGTTATCCCACAATTCATCTGGTTTTTGGTCATCGGTGTACAATGAGTCAAATCTATTCTTCAGATGGTCTCTAAATTCACATGGGATATAATAAAGTTTGTATTTTGGCTCTCGAGACTGTTTTAATTTTTATTCCGCTTCAAGTTGAATTTGCATATAAGAAGTTGGTGGTCTGTTCCACAGTCAGCTCCTGACCTTGTTTTCACCGAAGTTCTCCATCACCTCTTTCCACAAATGTAGTAGATCTGATTCCTGTATGTTCCATGTGGTAAGGTCCACATGTATAGTCACTGTTAATGTTGTTGAAAAAAGATATTCACAATGAATAGGTTGTTTGTCTTGCAAAATTCTAACATGCAATTTCTGGTATGATTTCTTTCACCAAGGTCATATTTTCCAATTATCAGTGATTCTTCTTTGTTTCCAACTTCTGTGTTCCCATTACCAGTAATAATCAATACATGTTAATTACATTTGTGGTCAATTTCAGACTGCAGACATTGGTACAAATCTTCAATTTCTTCATATTTTGTTTTGGTGGTTTGTATTCTTTCACCACATTAGAATGGAAAGACTCTGTTGTACATAGGATGCCCAAGAGTGGAGGGATAAGTGTATGGATCCTTAGATCCATAAATGTGAATATTTATTTGTAAATTTGAATAATTTTGAATAATTTTCATCTTAACTGGTCTTCCTTATAGGCATGTGGATATTATCCTATTACTGACAGCATTGTACTTTAGGATATATCTTGAAACACTCTTTTTGATGATGAAAGTGATGCCATTCCTCTTCAATTTGCCATTCCTGGCATGGTAGACCAAGTGATTTTCTGATTAAAAATGGCCAATACTAGTCCTTTTCAGCTCACTAATATCTAGGATATTGATTTTTATACATTCTATTTCATTTCTGACAATTTCCAATTTTCCTATACTTTGTGCATTCCAAGTTCTAATTATTATGGATGTTGCAGCTGTTTCTTCCTATTTTGAGTTGTGCCTCATCAGCAAATGAAGGTCCTGAAACTTTACTCCATCCACATCATTAAGGTTGATTCTACTTTGGGAAGGCAACTCTTCCCTAGTCATATTTTGAGTGCCTTCCAGCCCAAGAGGCTTATCTTCTGGCACTATATCAGACAATGTTTCATGGCTATTCATCAAGTTTTCTAGTAATATATCATACAATGTTTCAATACTATTCATAAGGTTTTCAGTGGTCCATTTTTCAGAAGTTGATGGTCCCATCCTTCTTCCCAGTCTACCTTAATCTGGAAGCTCTGCTGGAATCTGGCCACCATGAATGACTCTGCCGGTATTTGAAATACCAGTGGTATAGCCTTCAGTCTAACAGCAACATGCAAACCACAACAATACCACAAACTTAATGTTAGCTGCCATCAAATTGCCCATATCCATGGCAACTCTATACACAACTGAATCAGACTGTTGTGATCCACAGTTTTCAAAGGCTGATTTTGCTATCCTGTTAGTTACTACTGATAGAGACCCTATATAACAGAGTAGAACTCCCCATAGGAGTAACCTTTACTGAAGTAGATTGCCACATCTTTCTCCTATAGAGTGGCTGGTGGATGTAAACTATCAACCTTTCAGTTTGCTGCTGAGCACCTAACCACTGTACCACCAGGGCTCCTCATATATAAATAAATATTTAAAGTTTTTCATATCCTATATGGTCTGTTCTCTGTGAGTTCTTTCCTTTTCTGTTTGTTTTGTTTTAATCTTTCATGTCAAAGGCATCCCCTCAATATCTAATGATCTTAGATTGTTTGCTTATAATAAGAGAAAGCTAAAAAGCTCTGATTGGAAGTTCTATTTGAATGGGCAGTGCTTGTTGATTTTGAGCTTTACTGTAAGCTTATCTGGTTGGTTACTTCCAAAGGAAACTCTTAATGTCAGTATATTTAGATATTTTTCTTTGGGCTAAACAGAGTGTGTAGAGAAGCATTTTTCATTTTTTTATCTGGAGGATGTAAGCCTGGACAACAATGATGAGAGAAACAGACAGGGGAGGTAAGCAGGAGGTAGTAGGGTCTCAACATTTGCTATCTAATCTTAATCTTTTTCAGTATGGAAACCCTCACCCTCAATAGTACCTGCAGTTTCCTGATCCAAGGATCATTTATTATAGTCTTTCTAGAGAACAAACCTATAGTCTCCGCATTAGTTGGACAGGAACGTTTGTTTGTTTGGGTGATATCTGGAAGAGAATCTGGAAGCTAACTTTCTCTTAACAGACTTTCAACAAAACTTCCTGTTTTCAACTCGACCTTTACTCCCATTTCAAGAAATTACTGATGTCACCAATTGAAGGTATGCTAGAGGTTCAGTGATGCAAATCAAGGTACTTCTTGGATTCCCCCACTTCTGGCTTAGGATCCAACCTTCTGGGGCATGCTAAATTGTTTCTGTTTACCAGCTTGCCAAATTTTGTCTCTATTGTTTCCTCTCCCATTCTCTTTGTTCTTTTGATTTTATTCCTTAGGGGGAAAAATCTCTTTACTAATATTTTAGCGTAGTTTGGTATAAAGCAATGGTAAAAGTGTGTTCAATCAGCCATGTTTTCCAGGAGATCTGTATTTCACTTTTTATGGCAAATGACATTTTTTGCCTTTACCAATTTCCCACTGCATTTATTCTTAAAAAGATGTTTCCTATTATGAGATTTAAAAATCACTTATATTACTTCTAGTTTATTATTTTAATGATTCAAGTGTTTACATTACTTAATTTATCTTGTATTTTAGAAATAGTCTGAACTACATATCCAAATAGAATTTTCCCTCAAATATCAAGCAAATTTTCTCAATAATATTTGTTCCATGTGCATTGTTTTATGATGTTTCTACTACATTCTAATATGTACTATTCTGACTTGACTATCAGTTCAGTTTATCTATTCTTCCTCCATATTGTATTGATTATTGTAGCTTTCTAGTTCCCCTCACTCTCCAGTATTTTCACAATTCTTATCCATTTATTCTTCAAGATGTAAAGATGAATTCTCAGTAGCTTTGCTAAGTTTTTCCCTCAAAAATCCCATTAGAATATTAATTAAAATCTGTAGAATTCATTAGTATTATTTACCAGATACTCTGTTTCTCCCATCTCTGAAAGTGATATGTGGCCAAGAACCTTACTTTGGCCAATGATGTGTGGGTAGAAGTCATTAGTGTATCATTTCCTTCCTTTATCATTGCTCTTGTTATTGTGGAAGCATATTTCAAGATAAAATCTCCATCTGCCTAGGTCCTTGAATGAGCAGAACCTCCCTGATGTTCTGCATTAGACGTAGAGTGGGAAGAATAAATTTATCCACCTTTTCCCCCTTTTTTAAAATTTTATTACATATTCTTTGGCACCCTAGCATAAATTAATCTATAAATAAATATTATGTTAATTACATAAACTAATCTGGGAAATCTAGGACTATCTCGGATCTAACTGCTGTAGGACTAAAAACTTAAAAGGGAGAGGAGTTATCTGCCATAGTATTAAATTAATTCCAAGTGATTCTCTTGGTCAGTCCATATCAATTGCTTTTGTCAACTTTATATTCTTTCAACACCTTAGAGTGGAAAGACTGTTGTACATACGATGTCCAAGAGTGAAAGGATAAAGATACGGATCGTTCGATCTTATACTGGTGCCTGTCTTTTATATTTCACAAGGAAACCTTCCTTTTCAAGATTTTAGCTTTTCTGCCTTTTCCCCTGACACCGCCTACCCACCCACTTGAGAGCTGTGCTACTAGGAAAAAGTCCCCACAAAGATACTGTTGAGAAGGGCCATTGGCTCACCCTTAACTGAAGTTCTTTGCTCCCTGTGGTTCTTTCAAATCACTGTAAGTCAAGAAAGGATCAGTTTGAAAATTTGAGGGCTGAACTTGCCCATGGACAGAAAGGGTGCAGAAAAGGGGAAAACCAGTTATTTTCACTTTTCCCATCTAGATCCTTAGGATCCGGATGACAAAGTGTGGTGGTAGTTGCTATTCACTGAGGCAGAGGTGTGTGTTCTTTGTGTCTAAGAGAGTGAGATAGCTAATTATTTATCCTCCTGGTGTACAATACTATGTTTCATGGTACCCCGTTTCCTTTCTCCTCTAAGCATAGAGTTAGGTTGCATTTCCCAGACTTTACTGCAGTTGAAGTGGGCTTTGGAATATGAGTGGCAGTGATGCATGACACTTCCAGGCCTCACCTCCATCCTTCAATTTTTCAGTGTTCACCTTGCAGTCAAATTCAGTTCAGAGCTCAAAACCACTAGAAAAGGACACAGCTGTTAGAAGGATAAAGCCCTTTTCTTTTCTTGCTAACCCACTGGACTGTGACATGAGTGATAAACTGATATCCTATGAAGCTACTGATCTCGGTAGTTATTTGTTACAATAGTTAGTATGTCCTAACATAATGAGGATTAGCCCATTGCCATCAAGTTGATTCTGATAATGAGGATAGTGCCAACAAAATTATGTATTTTAAACAGCAAATACTTTTGGGGGGTAAGGATGAAAGTAAGTATAGTTTGTGTTTACACAGTATTAATTAGTTTATAATACTTTAGTATGTGAATTTGGAAAAGTTATGTAATCATATCTTATCTAATTTTTTTTTTTAAATGGGAAAATTTATATGCTATTTTAGTACTATGAGATGGGTAGTAACTTTTCTTAATGTCAGTAGCAATATATTGCACATTTCTCCTTTGCAGTTATAGTCTAAGATTCATACTTCATACATAATCATATAATCATTATTGTTTGAGACTTTCAAAAATTAAGAAAGCAATTCTTTTGTATTAGGTTACATGTACTCACTCACTTGTGTTAAGAAGTAGCAATACTTTCATACAGAGGAACTCTTCTTGGCTAACTTGAAGCTTGACAAACTCCTGTGGGATCTGCCACATGGTAAGGCATAATGAATAGAATGATGATTCTTTCATCCTCTGTCTTGTACCACACACAACACATGAAAGGAAAGGCAACAGAAATAAAATAGAACAGTGTTTTAGTCAGTTTATGTAATTTATCAGAGAATGTGGTTTTGGTCATTACCTTACTCATTATTGAGTATGCATGCTCCTAGCTATAAGCTACCTTAATATTTGGAATTTTAAACATTTACACCTCTTCACAGTACAAGTTTTTGAGGTAAAGAAGTTTTAAAGTTAGGAAATCATATTGAATACACATTGACCAAGATTAACATTTTTTCTCACTTTTATTATCACACTTTAAATAGCTAAAGTGCAACTGGACAGCAAAGTTGTAGGAGTTGAGAATGTGGAACTGAGAGATGCTCCAAAACAAACTCAGTGTCACAGAGTCAATTCTGACTCATAGTAACTCTACAGGACAGAGTTGAACTGCCTCATAGGGTTTCCAAGGCTGTAAATCTTCATGGAATCAGACTGTCTCATCTTTCTCCTGTGGAGTACCTGGTGGCTTCAAATCACTGACCTTTTGGTTAGGTGCCCAATGCTTTAACCACTGTATCA
Organism: Orycteropus afer afer; assembly: GCF_000298275.1. Lineage (NCBI taxonomy): Eukaryota > Metazoa > Chordata > Mammalia > Tubulidentata > Orycteropodidae > Orycteropus > Orycteropus afer. Next base: position 15,296,961 of record NW_006921634.1, read on the forward strand.
CAAGAGCTCTCTGAGAGCTGCTCAGTTGATACTTTATTCACTGATTTCTCCCCATGAAAGCATGCATAGTTTTGTGTTCAATCCAATGGAAGAGTGGATTCAGTTCACTGAAAATCACCACACTTGAACTTTTCTAGGGGAAATATGTAGTGATACAGAAAAAAAAAAAAAAAAGAAAAGAAACTGCAACATTAAATAACTGACAGGGTTAAAAACAAATTTTGAAGGTTGAATGAAGTTATTTAAGATATTTTTCCCACCATCTCCTGGTTTGTAATGCACAAATTAAGTCAAATGAAACTAGCAGGAATGGTGAAAAGAAAATTAGGTTCTGACACAGAAGAGCTAAGATTGAATCCTGTCAATGACATTCTTTAGTAGATTACACAATTCTTCTGAGCCTCAGTTTCCTCAGTTGCAAAATAAGGCATGATAATTCATTACATATTTCAAGGGGTTGTAGCATAAACTGGAATAAAGCATATAAAATTTATCTATAAACAGTAAAGACCTTTGCAAGTGTCAGTTATTAGATTGTAGAATTCTGAATCAGCATTCACCATTAGACAAGTTTAAACATTTTCATGAGAAGGTTCTTTTTTCAGTTTAAGGCTATACATAGAAAATTAATTATAGAAACTTAAGTATAATCAAGCACACCAAAATATTTATTTTAAAATTACAAAGTCTGATTTTTCTTCTAGGAAGAAAGATAAATCTTTTAACTTTTGCAAGGCATATGAATACTTTTAAGCAAAAATATTTAAATTATAAATTTAATTTATAATTATAAATTATACTTCCTTTTTGTTATTATTATCAAAGTGAGAAATTTTAATTTGATAATCTATCCATTTAATAAGGAGCTCTGGTAGCATAGTGCCTAAGGCACTTGACTGCTAACCAGAAAGCTGGTGGTTCAAACCCACCAACCACTCCTAGGAAGGAAGGTTGGGCAATCCTACTTCCGTAGTGATACTGCCTCGGAAACCCAAGGAGGGGTCACTATGAGATGGGGCCGACTCGATGGCACATAACAACAACAATAACATCCATTTAATTTGTGCTTAAATATTTTTCTTGATACATTTTTGAAGTTTAAAAAAGATTCAAACTTAAGACAACTACATTATCTAATGAACCAAAGAGAAGAAGCTCCAGATAACAAATTACTAATAAAATCATACAATTTTTTAGTATTGTCATATCAAGCTGTATCCTGAGATAATTCCAAGAAAACTTTCAGGCAAATGTGATTTTTCAGAACACTAAATGCATAATCATCTACTGAAATATAATTTTTAAGATGATCTGATGTATACTCTTAAGATAATAATAATAATAATAAAAGTTAAGTTACTACTTACTCATTTAGTACCAAATCAGGTGCAAAATATAGCATCTGCCCACTGACATGTTTATAGGATCTCCATCCTAGGCCAAAGACCATTAAACTCATCCAAGAATATTGGATGAGCGTTATCTGGTCATCGATATGTAAGTTTCGAAAACCTACAAAATCAGTTTAAAAATAAAAAAATCACTTGTGTCAAAAATGTTAAAAATACATAGTTTTGAAACTAGATACAAGAATTAGGGCAATATACTGTTTCAATCTCTATATTTTACACAAAAAATCAAGAAAAAGTAATTAATAAGGAAGTCTGAAAAGAGAAACAGTGGCAGCAACTTCGGAAGTCATTTGAAATTAGTCACTGAGATTAAGCATTTCTGGGACTTCATTAACTGAATCAAGCATCCATCACTCATTCATGCAGCATCCATTTATTGAGAACCTTTTGTGTGTGCCAGGCACTGTGTAAAAATGCTAAGGATACAAAGATGAATAAGATAACAATCCTTGCTGTTAAAAAAAGCTCATAAGTCCAAAGGGAAGATAAACACATAACTATAAGTATAAAAGTTACAGAATACAGGATCCACAAGGAAGGAGTACATAGGAGTGGGATGGGAGACAGGTTAAACAAGGGTCCCTAAAAGAGAAAGAAGTAATGCCTGAGCAGAATATAAGGACTTTGTTGATGAGTCTCAATTCTTTGTAAACAGAGACTAGTTTTATTTGGTAAAGCTACTTTCAATTGTGCTATGTCTAATTTTCATTTGTTTTTGTTCTTAGTTGCTGTCAGGTTTGCTCCAGCTCATGGTGAGTTGGACTTACTCCATTTCCATGAACTTTGATCTATTTGAGCCCATTGTTGAGGCTATTATGTCAATCCATCTCACTGAGGGTTTTCTCCAATTTTGTTGACCCTTTACTGTACCAAACATAATGTCCTTTCCTAGCAACTGGTCTTTCCTGATTATGCATCCAAAGAAAGCAAGATGGAGTCTTACCATTCTCAATTTTAATTGTTAATTATATCTTGGGTAAAGTTCACATTTTTCTGGTCACTTTTATTTTTAAAACTTAATCCAATCTTTTTTTAAACTTTCATTGCAGTTAAGAGATTTAGAGTCACCATGTGCACATGTGTGTGCACACGTATTCATGTGCACATGCGCTCTGGTCTTCCACACTTCTATACCCTCCCTCTTTCAGGCCCTTCTCCAGTGTTGATATGGAAGAAGGAGAATGGCAGGGGAAAGCACAAATTTATCTTGACCTAATTGGTCATACACTGTCTTTTTTCCATCTCTTACCAATTTTTTTTCTCCTGCTTGGGGGAAGAGCACCAGCTCAGCACTGATAAACTTGGAGAGATAAGAGATAAGCTTGGAGATGAAAGTTGGGGTCAGATTAGGATGGTCTTGTATGTTTATTGAGGAGAAATGGCAATGATAGAGCCTTATTTGTATTGTAAGTGGATCCACTGACTTCCCTGTGGAGGATGGATGTTAAGGAAATGATTCTAGAGTCAGGGAAAGCAGTTAAGAGCTAATGCCAAAGCCTGGTGAGAAGTTTAAAAAGGAAAAAAAAAAAAAAAA
>NW_006921634.1:15300131-15332107 GCF_000298275.1 Orycteropus afer afer
TTGAACCACCAGCCTTCTGGTTAGCAGTTACGTGCCTTAGGCACTATGCTACTAGAGCTCAAAATCACTATTACAAGCTGTCTAGCTAGTCCTTAATTTAAGCTTTAAAAAATTTAAAAAGTGCACAATAAAGAGATGGCATGATCATTAGGCTCTAGTGGGTCTTATCTTACTTCTAGAGTTCTGATGCAATACATAGGTTGCACTTCTATAAAAAGTGTTAGGCAATTTAAACAGTTCATCACAACAAAAGCTGAGGATTAAATTGTCTCAGCATTTTCTGACAAAAGCATGAACTTTAAGAAACACAAAGAAGCTCCAATGTAATAAGTGTAATCATCAATATGTATTTGATAACATTACAAATAAGGGACTGATGTTAATGATCTATTTAAGTTTCTATAAATATTCTTTAAGCATCCATTTGGAATGTGCATTAGGCATACAGATTACAAAGATGCAGCTTAGGGCTTTAGCACTTATAGTCTGGTGAGACAGACAGAAAAGTAGAATATAATTATAACAGAGTAATAAGTGCTATGATTGACAAGTGCTAGAGTGATATTAGAGACTAAAGGGCCCTAATTCAGTCAGGGATGGCTCAGGGAAATCTTCCCAGGGAAGTGACAGATGAAAAGAATTCTGGAGACTAGTTAGAGGCCACCAAGGGGAAGATGTGGGAGAAGAGAAGGGCCTCAAGGTAAGAAAAACATTATATGCCAAAGAAGGAGGCAGGAAATTGAGCAAGGAACATTTTGGAAATTGGAACTTAAAATTGCTTAATGAGAAATGGTGAGAGATAGAGTTGCAAATTAAGGAGCTAGACAGATCTCAGAAAGCTCTTGGATGTAAAGGCTAAGGAATTTGGACTTTATTCTGATACAGAAAGGAAACTACATAATTGACTATGATTGCTTTCAAAGTAGATATTCGGGAGCAGGATGAAACTGGTGATAATAGGGTCAGTCAGGGGCTACTAAAGAAATGTAGGTAAAAAAAAAATGATGAGAACCTAACTTAAGATAAGGCAGTTAACAATGGAAGTAGCATGTATAATACATTTTTATAATAAGCAGAACTGACATAATTTGACAACTAACTGGCTATGGGGGAGTGAAAGAGAAAGCTCACCTAAAATGATACTAGCTGGCATGCCATTCAAGATACAAGAAAAAAAAAAAAAAAAAAAACAGAAAACTGAGTGCTTTAGGTTTATAGAGTAGAGGGCCATGTTGAGTTGGAAGTTCACTCCTGGAAATGTGTAATAAAGAGTTGAAATATATGGTCTGGATAGCTCAATAGATGGTCTGGGCTGGTACTGTGTGTTTAGGAGTCATCAGAAGACAAAGCTATGAGAGAGCTTGCCAAGAATGTGTAGACTAAGAACCTCCAACCTTCAGGTTAGCAGTCAAATGCCTTAGGCACCATGCCACCAGACCTCCTTAAGAAACTACTGGAGTAGATGGAATCTAGGAAATGACAAATTTATGGTGTGGATGGAAGAAAAAATCCACGGGGAGACAGAAAATGTATAAATTGAGAGAAACATATGTACCTGGAGCAAACTGTAAAAGAAGTGATGAATGCCATAGGAAGGGTTTTAGCATGAAGTGATTACTTTGTCAAGGACCCCAAAGGAATGTGAAACATGTTAAGTGCTGAAAGTATTCATTTGATTTGACAAGTGAAAAATTTAGGTGACATTCACAATAGTAATTTTAGTGGAACAGAGTACTAGAAAAATCATTTTTTTTAAAGTCTCCATAAATGGATTTACCAAGGCTTTACTTTATTTCAAGGAACCCTATGGCACATTGGTTAAAGCACTAGCTGCTAATTAAAAGGTTGGCTGTTTGAACCCCCTAGCAGTTCCTAAGAAGAAAGATATGGCAATTTGCTTGTGTAAATATTTACAGCCTGGGAAACCCTACAGGGCAGTTCTACTCTATCCTACAAGGTCATTTTGAGTTGGAATTAACTCAACAGCAATGAGTTTGATTTTGGTTTTAATTTTACTCTGGAGTCCTTGGGTGTCGCAAATGGTTCCACGCTGGACTACTAACTGAAAAGTTGGCACTTCAAACCCATCTGAAGTCACCTTGGAAGAAAGGAAGATCTACTTCCAAAAGTCCATAGCGATAAAAAAAAAAATCTATGGAGCATAGTTCTACTCTGCAATACACGAAGTTGCCATGAGTCAGAACTGACTCAATGACAACTACTTTGTTTTTTTGGTTTTAAGTTTACTCCTAATTGGCTACTTTCATTTCTTTTTGGAGCAATAATTTGATTTACTCATTTGATTTGGGAAAAAAGAAATTTTTTAAATCAGAGATGCAATGGATATCAATGAGTCAAAGGATATTTTGGCATGCTTCAAAGCCAGAAAATGAGGCAAAGTACTGTGCCAGTCTTATACAGGTGAATTCAAGTATTTTGACTAAATGAAACCAAGAAGTGAGGTATGTATTTAAAAAGGTTGAAGAATGTCAAAGCTTAGACTTGAGTAGATTTTTAACCAAGTAAATAGAAATATCAAGACAAAATTAAAAAAAAAAAAATTTTCCCCAAACCTCTCTGTCATAGCAATTATTCTATAATGTATTGATACATAGCATGAAAAATATTTAAAAGTAGTTTTGAATGAGGAGTGAGTGCTTGTTAATCCAATTTCTAAACCCTAACCTGAATTTTAAGTTTCTAAATTTACTTAAGTTTAACTTAAGTTACTAAATTTACTTTCTATTACTTTCCTTCATATAATTTATTGTCAGTAGTTTTTCAATATTCAGTCATGAAGTCCTAAGGGACCAACTACTTATTTCAGTCTGAAAAATCATCTGTACAAATACATTTTTCAAATATCAGTTAATAAAAGTTTTAATCACTGTCATGTTGGAAGATGTGATAAGCTGTTTGATGTTACTAAGGGGCCCTCACACTTGAAGAGATTGGGAAGCATTGTTTCATACTGGTCTAATTCAATATTTGGGAGTTTTGGTGGCGTAGTGCCTAAGTGCTTGACTGTTAACCAGAAGGCTGGTGGTTCAAACCCACCAGCCACTCCTCAGAAGGAAGATGGGGCAATCTACTTCCGTAGTGATACTGCCTCGGCAAGCCAAGGAGGGGTTGCTGCAAGGCGGAGTCAATTTGACGGCAGTGAGTTTGTTTTTGGTTTTGTTAATTCAGTATTTGCTGAACATAGCACATGCTTTTCTATACTTCCACATCTTTAGCCACGATATTCCTTCTACTTAGAATTATTTTTCTTCTTATCATGATTTATCAAAACTTCATTTCTCCTTCAAAGTGTAGTTTAATGGGCACCTTATCTCTTAAGACACCTCTAGTCCTTAAAGCCAAATGTACTATCCTCTCCACTTTCTTTATATTTCTATCTTACATCAGTTTCACATAACACCGTAGCTGCTGGGCATCTTACCTCTCATTGGATTGAACATTCCTTACCAGAGGGTAGTTGTCTTGTTCATTTTTCAAAATTCTGTAAATACTATTTTGCTCCAATTTCCAAATAAGAAAATATTATCCACTAAAACTACAGCTAAAAGTCAATGTAAAAATCATTTATATATTGATGTAATATATCCTAAGAGATGGTTTGTAAATATGCTGTCATAAGACTAGAACAAACTGCAAGTATCCATTAAATAGAAATAGGATATCTCTGAAATACAGCAAAATCTGAGAAAGCTGTAACTTATGTAATGTAGAAATCTGTCGGAGAAGGAAAATTCATTGGGTGGTTATGAGATGGTATTTTTAATAGAGAATAATTAAAAAAAAAAAAAGGTTTAAAAAAAAAAAAACCCACTGTCATAGAGTCGATTCTGATTCATAGCAATCCTATAGGAGAGTAGAACAGCTCCATAGAGTTTACAAGGCTGTTAATCTTTATGGAAGCAGACTGTCTCATCTTTCCCCCACAGAATGGCTGGTGAATTAAAACCACCAGACTTTTGGTTCTCAAACTCAAAAAACTCACTGCCATCTAGTCAATTCTGACTCATAGCGACCCTCATTGGTTTCTCAATGCTGTAAATCTTTACGGAAGTAGACTGCCTCATCTTTCTTCCCCAGAGAGGTTAGTGGGTTCAAAACACCAACCTTTTGGTTAGCAGCCAAATGCCTTAATCACTACAATACCAGAACCTAATAATGCTTTAATCACTACACTACCAGAGCTCCTAGAAAATTGCTACCACCCTGTCAAAGGCAGAAAAGTTGAGAGACTTGGAAAAACAAGGCAGTCCACTGAGTTCTGGCTCTCACAGTTTTCACCACATTATTGGAGTAAGTAAGATAAGCTACAACTAATTATAGTGGTGCAAGAAATGGAAGACTGTGGACAAAGACAAAATGAGGAGGCCCTGGTCAGGCAATAAGAATCCTCAGGCGCATCTGCAGACATATGCCTAGTGATTCTCATACATATGTCGCCATTGTTATGATGATCATTCTGCATCTGATCTTAATTTGGATTTCCAAATACACTTTCCTACTGTAAAAAATGTTCTGATCTGCCAGAACGTTTCCTAGTAGTTATATATGTATTTGCACTGTAAATGAGTAAACGGACATGCTGGCTTATCGGTAAGACTCTTGTGAACTTGTTTTGAAAGAGCCCATCTTCCATAGGACAATAATGTGAATGAATGGCTAAAATGAATTTCTCTTTCATTCAAAACTGATGGCCAGATGCTAGGATGTGCTACACTGAAATTCACACACTGAGTCCAGTCTTCTGGCTTCTCTTTCCAACATCACTGCTTAATTGTAAAGTTTTGCACCTACTGTGCAAGTATTCATTATCAATAATTAATAACTGGACTCTGGTGTAAAGCCAAACTAAAAGCTCTGAGTAGCTAATGACACTAAATCAATCATTATATATACAGGTGTCCCTCCAAGTTCTATTAGAAGTCAGTATAGTCACTCTGGTCCATTGATCATTTTACTCCCAGAATACAGATGATACAAAATATTATTTATAAAACCACAGACCACATGACATTTACATAAACCTCAAGGCTTCACTTGCTATACAGCTAATGGGAGCAGTATGTACAATGCTGGTGAAATCATCATTCTAGTTTGTTAACACATGAATTACATTTTGCCACATTAAAAAAGCCTTGACACTAAATTTGATGTGAAAATGTCCTCTTGTTTTTACTGAGAGTGTGTGAAGGTAAAAGTCGTGCCAAAAACTTGTGCTTCAATTTAAAAAGCTCATATTCTAACATTGTAGCTGATGTACGAATCTTTTTGCAACAGCAAACAAACTCCAAATGCAAATTTTAAAAAATATGAACTACAGTAATACAAATGTAAAACTCTGGTGGTGTCATGGATACGGCATTTGACTGTTAACCAGGTCAGCAGTTCAAACCCACCAACTAGTCCATGGAAGGAAGATGGGGTGACTTACTTCTATAAAGATTACAGCCTCAGAAACCCAGGGGGGTCGCTATGAGTCAGAAATGACTTGATGGCAGTGAGGTTTTTTTAGTAGTAATATTTTTACTTAATAAGCTCTACCAAGTTTGAGAAACACTTTACAATGAGTTTTAAACGTTGACACTTTTCTCATGGAAAAAAAAAGCGTACATATATATATGCATATTATACATATGCATATATATATCACCTGTCCAAGGTTTTTTAAAATAGTAAAGCCAATGAGAAAGTAGGCATTTTGATTTTTCTATTAAATGTCTTTACCTACATTGTTGTTGTTGTTGTTTGTTATGTGCCATCGAGTCGGCCCCGACTCATAGCGACCCCTCCTTGGGTTTCCGAGGCAGTATCACTACGGAAGTAGGATTGCCCAACCTTCCTTCCTAGGAGTTACCTCCATTAGAATATTTATTTGTATTAACTTTGCTCAACAGATATTTTTAAAAGATTCAACAAACAAGAGAGTATATTTTTGTCTGTTTCATGTAATCTTAAATTTCAACAACTCATCTATTCTATTTCAAACTTCTCAGGAAGAATAACAATCAAGAAATATATTAGGTACACTGAGAAGACATTCTCTTTTTTTTTTAGAAAGACTATTGAATCTAGTTGGGTCTAAAAAGATATAATATGCTTAATTCTTGATCAGATATTGAAAACATAAATTGCTCTAAATGATTATAAAAATATTATTGATGTGAAAAAGAAAGGAATTAAAACATATTCTCTTTCTAATTTGGTATTAATTGAAAAAATCAAACTCACTGCCATCAAGTCAGTTCTCATTCATGTTGTTGTTGTTGTTATGTGCCATTGAGTTGGACCCGACTCATAGCGACCCCTCCTTGAATTTCCAAGGCAGTATCACTATGGAAATAGATTGCCCCATCTTCCTTCCAAGGAGTGGCTGATGGGTTTGAACCTCTAGTCTTCTGGTTAGCAGTCAAGTGCCTTAGGCACTACGCTACCAGAGCTCCCAGTTCTCATTCATAGCAACCCCTATTGGGTTTCCAAGTCTGTAAATTTTTACAGAAGCAGACTGCCTCATGTTTCTTCTATGGAGCAGCTGGTGGGTTTGAACCACGGACCTTTTGGTTAGCAGTCAAATGCCTTAACCACTACACCATCAGAGCTGCCATTATGGTGTTAAAAGCCACAAGTAATTGCTACACGTGTATTCTCCTGGCTCTGCACTCTAAGAATTAGCTATGTGAGCACTGCATTTCTGTAATTCTTCCAACAATTTTGCTCCTATGGAGTGCTGCTGAAGGAACAACCGTAGCTTATAAACAAAGTGACTAAAATCTTTTCATGATAAGATAATCTAAATCCCCATTGCTGGGATCTACCCTCTTTGGGTATAAATATTTAGAGGGAGTAGTGACAAGAGGCTCATTTCTCTATGTCCAAATTATTTCTTTTTGTGTAGGAATGTTGTAGTTTAATTGACTTATGACATGCCCCACTGTACTCTGAATATAATTTTGGTTGTTAAACAGTTAGTTGTATTTGATTTTATTTTCATCCAATTGAGGTGGGTTAAGTTCAGGTTTAGAATCAACTAGATTGCCTTTCTCTGAAATTTTATGACACTTGTAGTTGAACACATAAACTTATACTATTCCTTAACTATTTCATGTATGTAGTGCTGATTTATCGCAAGCCTCAATGTGTTCTCTAGTTCTTTTGTATGTCCATAGCACAGACAAATATTAAATGTTACAGGAACATCTTTAATACCTGAAACCAATACCATAATAGGATGTCTATAACAAATCAAACAAACTCACTGCTGTCACATCAGATCCGCCTCATAGTGACACCTCCTTGGGTTTCTGATGCAGTATCACAACAGAAGTAGATTGCTCAATCTTCCTTCTGTGGAGTAGTCAGTGGGTTTGAACCACCAGCCTTCTGGTTAGCAGTCAAATGCCTTAGGCACTACACTACCGGAGCTCCCTAGGATGTCTGTACTCTAATTGATTTACTGTATTGTTCTTGTGCTGTTGTTAGATGCCATCTAGTCAGCTCTGACTTATACTGAACCTATGTACAACAGAACAAAACACTGTCTGGTCCTGTGCCAGCCTCATAATCCTTGCTTTACCTGAGCCCATGGTTGCAGCCACTGTATCAATCCATCTCGTTGAAGGCCTTCCCCTTTTTCACTGACCCTCCACTTTACCAAGCATTATATCCTTGTGCAGAGAATGGTCCCTTCTGAGAACATGACCAAAGTATACTGCATATACTGTTTTAATTACCAATCTGTTAGTACAACAAACGTAATAAATTTTTTATTACATACTATTATATATTTATATTATTACCTGGCAGTGATTTAGACCACTTGACTACTGAAAGAAGTTGCCTCTCTCCTAGTTGATTAAGACTTGTCAGCAAAGAACTGGAGGTATCAGGTTTTGAGTTGTCATGTCCTGCATAGATCACATCTGGTTCAATGTTCAGTAACAGGTTGATCAATGGGGGGATCAACTGTATTTCTTGACTTGGTGAAAAAGTGATTCTCTGGCTTAGAGCTTGGCTTTCATTTGAAATGCCCACTGGTTGTGGGAGGGCAACAGCATCTAGTGCTCTCATAACTCTGACTTTATTGAACTTTTTGAACTTTCGACCTACAAAGAGGAAAAAACAAAAAAATCAAGAAGTTCATGTAAATACATATCAAAGAAATCTTCCAGCAGAGTATATTTTTCTCAGCCTTTAAAACTTATGGCATAATAGATTCTTGTATCAATTTAATAAAATGCAATTTAATAAGAAAAAACATTGGTATCAAACTTAGATTAGAAAATTAATTATACTAGCATTCATTGGATTGGTGGGAAGTGGAAAATTATACCACTGTTCAGCAGAAGGTTATGAAGTTTTGCAGCAACATGAAGGAAAAGACAAATGGCTTTTGATAGAGTAAATACTATTAGCCAGTATTATGACAAGACTGCCCCTTAAATCCTAATGCTACAGACTACATTGATTGAAACATAGTTTATAGTAGTTGTTAAATATTCTTTTGGGTTTTACTTTTTTAAGAATTTGATAAAAGGTATGAAATCTCTCTCTAATCACATCAAAAAAACTGTGACGCTCGCAAATCTTGTATATTATTTCAGTGAGTTCACAGATCTCTCAAAATCGGTCCATGGACTATTATTTGGAAAGTCTACTGGCTGAGGGAAAGCCACAGCAACCAGTGTTCTTATAACTCTGACTTTATAGAACTTTTTAAACATTTTACCTACAAAGATCTAAGGACACTGCAAACAGTGAATATACTTGGCTAGTAACCAAAAGATTGGAAGTTTGCATTCAGCTGGAAGTGCCTTGGAACAAAGGGCTGAGGACCTGCTTCTGAAAAATTAGCCCTTGAAAAGCCTACGAAGCACAGTTACACTCTGACGCATGTGGGGTCATCATGAGTTGACACCAACTTGATGGCACTTTTCTTTTTTTTTTTTTTTTAAACTAAGGGAAGATCTAGTCTACACCCTGTGCTAGTCAGACTACATTTGTATTTTTTTCTAAAATTTCTATTTTGATGAATTATAATGTCTTAGAGGGGGGAAAAAAAGCTTGCCAGTGAGATTAGTAGAAAATCTGTCTCATGAGGAATGGCTGAAGGATCTTATCTAGTTTACCAGGCACTTTTGGGTGAATCAGAGAAAGTCCTGGTGATGGGAAGGCTAGAAAGATTTCAACTACCCATTCTGTACCAAGCTAAAAAAAAACAAAAAACAAACTCACTGCTGGTGAGTTATTTCCAACTCCTACTGACCCCTCCTTGGGTTTCCTAGGCGATATCTCTACTGAAGTAGATTGCCCAATCTTCCTTCCAAGGAGTGACTGGGGGGTTTGAACCGCCAGCCTTCTGGTTAGCAGTCAAGTGCTTTAGGCACTATGCTACCAGAATTCATGGGCTCAGATCATAGTGGATGGGAATAAGAAGGCAGACTGAAGAGAATGGCTTAGTATTTATCTCTCATTCAACCTGACAGAGTTTTGAGGGATAGAATCAGAAGAAGAAACTGAATTTTCTGAGGCTTAGAAAAAGAGAAAGATCCCTGGGTGGTTCAAACAGTTATGCACTCAACTACTGGCTGAAAAGTTGGTTTGAACCCATCCATAAGACTGGGCAACCTACTTCTGTAGTGATACTGCCTTGGAAACCCAAAAAGGGGACACTATGAATTTGATCCCATTCAAGGAGCTCTGGTAGCATAGTGCCTAAGGCACTTGACTGCTTACCAGAAGGCTGGCGGTTCAAACCCACCAGCCACTCCTCAGAAGGAAGGTTGGGCAATCCTACTTCTGTAGTGATACTGCCTCGGAAACCCAAGGAGGGATCGCTATGAGTCGGGGCCGACTCGACGACAAACAACAACAACAACAGCAGTGAGCTTGATTTGTTTTTTGGTTACAGGTCTTTAAGTCCCTTGGCCTCAGAAGACAGACCTAATGATTTGCTTTGAAAGGTCACAGGCTTGAAAACCCTATGGAGCAGTTCTATCGACCCTGCACACATGAGGTCACTATGAGTCAGAATAGACTCAACATCAGCTAACAATAAGAAGAGACGTCTAGCAGCCTGGTTAGTGAAACGCAGAGTTCCCACATCTGCAGAGAACATAACCTGGTGCTCATTTTGTAACAAATAATGGGAACACAGTGGAATTTGGCATCTTGAGAATGTTTGTAGCTCTGGGCATTGTGAAAACAGATCCCTATGCAAAGAAGCAGTATTTTCACAGCTGGCACTGTTGGCAATGGCAGGAACATGGAACTTCCATCAAGCTACTAAGAGACACTGAACCTCAGCAAGGAAGGTAAGGCAGAAATTTTTCTTTATAGGCAATCTACAAAATGGGTAGTCTTATACCCTGACTTTCTTCTATTACAATGTATGTATGATCTGTCTCTGTACCTCTCTAAGGCCAACTCTTCTATTTTAGCATTAATCCTATTCCTTCTCAGCTACTAATGGACTTTGCTCTGAAATCATCCTTTCTCTCTTCTGCAGGCTTCATCCCATAGAGAATGTACACCTCCATTTGTTTTCCTCCTGTTCTTCTCTGAACCAATTTCAAATCGGCTTTCTTCTTGTACTCCAACAAAATTATTCTTGGCAAGGTCACTAAAGTTTTCCACATCCCAAAACAATAGTTGCTACAAGGAGATACCATTTCATACCTACTAGGATAGATACAGAAAAAAACAAACCAGAAAATAACAAGTGTTAGCAAGGATGTGGAGCAACTGGAATGCTTCTACATTGCTGGTTGGAATGTAAAATGGCCCAGCCTCTGTGGAAATAGTTTGGTAGTTCCTCAAAAATGTAAACATTGAATTACTATGACTCAGCAATTTCACACCTAGGAATATAGCAGTAACACTTGAAAACAAGGACTCAGATACTTGTACACCAGTGTTCACAGCAGCATTATTCACAGCAGTGAAAAAGTGAAAGTAATCCACACATCTCTCAACAGACGAATGCATAAACAAAATGTGGTTTACACACACAATGGAATAATATTCAACCATAAAGAGAAAAGAAATTCTGATACATGTTACAACATGGATGAACCCTGAAAATATGCTAAGTGAAAGAAGGCAGGCACTAAAAGACAAATATCACATGATTTCATTTATATGAAATGTTTAGAATAGGCAAATTTATAGAGATAGAAAGTAGATTAGAGAATACCAAGGAGTTGGGGGAGGGGAGGGATTGGAGATTTATCGATTAAATAACAAAAATGTACAAAAGTCTGTTTGAGGTGATTGAAAAGATTTGGAAATAGAGAGTGGTGATGGCTGCGTGGCATTGTGAATGTAATTAATGCCACTGAAATGTACATTTAAAAATGGTTAAAATGGGAAAACTTCTGTTACATGTATTTTACTAAAATAAAACTTAAAAACAAAAAACAACAATCAATTTTCAGTCCTCATCTTAATCGGTAGCACTTCACACAGCTGACTATTTCCATGTTGTGACACTCTCGTTACTTGGCTTCCACATAACTTGCTCTTGTGGGCACTCCCACACTTTAAGTCTCTTGGCTGACTCTTTTTCATTTTCTTGACATCTAAGTCTTCGAAGATCCCAGAGTTCAGTTCTCAGATTTCATATAGATTATATATATTCAATTCCTAGGTGTTTGTTTCTAGTCCCTTGACCTTAATACCATCTAGATGTAGGTGAAAGAGCCCTGATGGCACAATGATTAAGCACTTGGCTGCTAACTGAAAGATGGGCAGTTTGAATCCCTCAATTGCTATATGAAGGAAAGACCTTGCCATCTGCTCCCACAAAAATTACAGACTAGGAAACTGAATAGGCAGTTACATTCAGTCATACAGGGTTGCTAGGAGTCAGAATCAACTCAAAGGCATACAATAACAACAACAGACATGGGTGAGTATCAAATTTTAATTCCATCCCCAACTTTGCTCTTGAGATCTAAACTCAAATATCCAATTGCTTACTCAGCATCTTTACTTGTGTATTCAGTAGACAGCTCAAACGTTATATTCAGAGCAGAAATTTTGCTGTACTGGCTCGAAAATTACAGCTCCTTATCATGCAACTCCATTTATGCACCTGCTCTAGTCCAATATTATATAGTCATCATTGATACCTCTCTTTTTCTAACACATCATATCTGCTTCATCCTAAATCCTGGTAGACTATGACAATATAACCCACATCCAACACTTGTCCCTATCTCCACTGCTTCTACTATAGTTTTATAGTAGAAGCTGCATCATATTTGGATGATTATAACATCCTGACTGGTTTAACTTTCACTCTTGCCCTTCTATTCTTTATATAGCTGAGCAAACCTTATAAACTGAAATCAAATGATTGATGTGATTTGTTTCATTGAATTGTACATATGAAAAATACTGAATTGGCATCTATGTTTTCCCTATATATTTACATCAACAATGAAAATAATAAAAATCCACAACCCATTTCCTAAAAAAAATTCAAAGTAAAATAAAAGTAGAAAGATATAAAGGCCATATATTAAAACCCAACAGCAAACATGTTATTACAAAAGAAACACTATATTTGTAGTTAATGTAATTATATTATATAACTGGAAAATTTAGAAGATTATGGAGAATTTGTCAAATTTTTAAATAATTTAGTTATATGGATAGAGAGAAGATACTGAACCAAAAAAAAACACTGCTGTTGAGTCAATTCCTACTCATAACAATCCTATAGACAGAAGAGAACTGACCCATGTTTTCTGAGGCTGTAATTTTAAAAAAAAAGATACATTTTATTGAAATATAATTTATATATAATGAAATACACAAAACTAAAGTGACATGTGTCAATACATTTTTTTCCTGTATTCCCACCCCAAGTAACCAACAAAGAAAGTTTCCTTCCATATATAAACCTTTCCTTGACTGTTTACAGTAAGGAACTAATACTATTTTTATCCTTCTGTGTTTGACTCATTTCACTCAGCAGAATGTCTTCCAAGTTCATCCATGTTTTTTGATGTTTTGCAGATTCTACAATATTCTTTAGAGTTGTATAGTATTGCATCGTGTGTATGTACCATAGTTTGGTTATCCATTCTTCTGTTGATGGGCACCTAGGTTGTTTCCATCTTGTTGCTATGGTAAATAGTGCTGCAGTGAACATGAGGGTGCATATATTTGTTCTTGTCCTGGCTCTTACTTCTTTAGGATATATACCTGGTAATGGGATTGCTGGAACTCTGGTAGCATAGTGCCTAAGGCACTTGACTGCTAATCAGAAGGCTGGCAGTTCAAACCCACCAGCCAATCCTCGGAAGGAAGATGGGGCAATCTACTTCCATAGTGATACTGCCTCAGAAACCCAAAGAGGGGTTGCTATGAATTGGGTCTGACTCGACGGCACATAACAACAACAACAACAACAATGGGATTGCTGGGACAAATGGTTTCTAATTCCGGCTTTTTAAGGAACCATCATACTGTTTTGCACAGTGCTTGTATCATTTTACAGTCCCACCAGCAGTGTATGAGAGTCCCAATCTCTTCACAACTATTATTTTGTGTCTTGTTGAACTCTGTATGTTCCTGCTCTCCTTGGCAAATAGAGCCTGTTCTTAGGTCTTGTTTTCATTCAGGACTTTCCACTAGTTGGTTCCTAATCTACTTCTGTATACTCCCTTTCAAAGCTCAGGGTTCCAGGATTATCTTCTGTATCTCTGTCAATTGGTCTCTTTTTTCTTTGTTGAAGAGGGTCTATGTAGCATGTCTGCCTATTCCACACCTTACCAGAAGTCTGAGGCTGTAAATCTTCATGGAAACAGACTTCCACACCTCCAGGGGAGTTTCTAGTGGGTTCAAACAGCCAACCTTTTGGTTAGTTGCCAAGTGCATTAACTGCTGCACTACCAGGGTTCCTACTAGAAGATAAGTCAATTAAAAAATACTAGTTTTGGTATTGCTAAAATTATCATTTAAAAAATAGAAAATATGTTCTCTGACAACAGACACTAAAGTTAAAAAATATTCAAGAATGAATTTAAGAAGTGCATAGGACTTTTATAAAAATGAGACAATTTTATCATGAGACATAAAAGAAAAATCTGAATTAATGAGGACATACATCATTTTTTATGGATTAGAATCCTTAAGGTGTCAATCCTGGTCAAACTGATACATAATACATAAATTTTATACTATTTGTATTAGAATCCATTTTTGTGGAACTAGAAAAACAGTTTCACTGTTGTTTGAGAATAAATATGTGAGAAGAGAATCAAGAAAATATTGTTAAAAGAGCAACTGATTTTTAATATATGTCACACAGTGTATTAAAATTTGTAATAATACTATCAATCCCAACATGATGGTATTGCATGGGAATAGAATCTATGCCAATATAATAGAATACAGAACCCAAGAACATACACCAAATCTATAGCTTGTGTGGACTACTAACTTAAAAACTGGTGGTTCAAACTCATCAGTGGTGTCATGGAAGAAAGCCCTGCTGATTTGCTTTTGTAAAGACTATTGTTGTTAGTTGCTGTCTAGTCAATTCTGACTCAGAGTGACCCCATGTGTGCAGAGTAGAACTGCTCCAAATGGTTTCAAGCCTGTGACCTTTTGGAAGCAGATCACCCAGCCTGTCCTCAAGGCACCTCTGGGTAGGTTTCAACCATCAAAGTTTTTGTCTAGTAGTTGAACATTTAAGTGCTTGCCACCCAGGGACTCCTCCATAAAATCATAGCCAGAATACCCTATAGAACAGTTCTAATCTAACGTATGGGGTTGCCATGTGTTTGAATCTTCTTATCAGCGATGGGATTATAGTTGACAGCTAACCAGAAGTCTGGCAGTTCAAATCCACCAGCCACCTCAGAAGGAAGACTGGGCAATCTACTTCTGTAGTGATATTGTCTTGGAAACCCAAGGAGGGGTCGCTATGAGTCAGATCCGACTCAACAGCAGTGAGTTTAGAGTTGACATATGTATTATATATATATATATCTCGGAAGGAAGGTTGGGCAATCCTACTTCCGTAGTGATACTGTCTCGGAAACCCAAGGAGGGGTCGCTATGAGTCGGGGCCAACTCGATGGCAAATAACAGCAACAACAACATATATATATATATATATATATATATATATATATATGCATATGTATGTGTATATTTATATATACATGTATGAGCTTATACATATATACTACCTTAATATATGTTAAAAGTGGTATATGAGAAAGTTTTCACTTGGGGAATACAAAGGCTACTGGGAATGCAGAGAATATGTCCTTAGGGTACATTGTCATAATAGAATGGGAAAAGATGGCTGAATGAAGGCCATATGGTTACAGTAACTACTTTTCCCATTACCT
Source organism: Orycteropus afer afer (assembly GCF_000298275.1). Classification (NCBI taxonomy): domain Eukaryota; kingdom Metazoa; phylum Chordata; class Mammalia; order Tubulidentata; family Orycteropodidae; genus Orycteropus; species Orycteropus afer. The sequence goes on from NW_006921634.1 coordinate 15,315,515, forward strand.
AGCTTTCTAAATTTGATGGGAAACCCAAACAAGAGGCGGAGTGGAAACAAGTAATGGAAAATTGGGAATTACTTTGGAATTACTGATCACATAAATGCACATAGACTCCTAACACCTTCTATTCTGCTTGCTTCTTATTTTTCTTCACATCTATCATAGTCTATCAGGCTACATGTTGTATGTATTAATTTTTTCTATTTCCTCTGTCCTCCCATAACACATAAGCTGTTTGATGTGGTAGGTACATGAGCTAAGTATATAGTCGTTACTTGATAATTTTGTGGAATAAATCAACATTTGTACAGCAACAACAAAAAAAGTGTTTCCCACAAAGGTGCCACAATACCCTGGCCTCCTACCATTTAACTTCCACTCCCTAAAGAACAGAAAGAAATCTAAGTGGATTGTCCCTTCAAACAAAGACACAATCTAGGGCAGAGAGTTTAGCATATTTCATAAAGAATATCTGGAGTTTACATATGTCTGCTGTGCACAAACTTCAGCTGTGAACCCTCATAGCTACATTTATGTGCCCACTCACTTTTTCCCTTTCTTCCATACTCAACCAGATAGCTTAGACTTCAGATCTTCTAGTTCATAATATAAGAGGATGATCAAAAGAAGCCTTGAGTAAACAGGAAGGGAAGCCAAGGAGAACTGGATAATAATTAATAAACCAAATACCAGATGAAAATAGAAAGAAAAAGATATAAATGTGCAATAAGAACTGGCATACAGTATAGGGCTTAAGCAAAATTATTTCTTTAAAAGGTAAGAAAGGAATGTAAAAGCAAAAATCAGATGAATGATGTAAGTTTGAAGAAGAATTATTGTGAGAGATGGATTTAGGCAATATTTTTACTATTTTAGAGACAAGGTAGCATCTAACTGCCTCGAAAACCCAAGGAGGGGCTGCTAAGAGTCAGGTCCGACTCGACTGCACATAACAACAAATTTAAAAAAAGACCAAAGAGAAGGGGGAAAAAAAATCAAATCAAATATGAAATGACTACAAAATAGAACAAGAGAAAAGGCAGATTTTAAAATTTTAGTAGGAGAATAAAACAAAAGAGCCAATGTAAAAAATTTAACCGTGATATGAAGATCACACTTGAAAATAAAAATCACAAAATGAAGCATAAAATGATTAAGAGTAATGTGATTAAAAAAAGCTGACAGATGAGGAAGACAGATAACAGAGATTATTTATTTTATATATACATTATTGAGTGGATCATGAAAAGGGAAAAATACATAGAACAAAAAAATATCTTTGAAGAGAATATTTCACTAATAAATAAGAAGACAACTTTTAGATCAAAAAGGCTCACTGTGTTTCCAGAAAAATTAATAGAATAAGATAAAAGTAACTCCTGATGAAGTTACTGAATGTCAAGGATTGATAAATACAAATTCAGGCAGATGAAGCAGGTCCTCAATAAAGGAAAAATAATTCATTTCCCCAACTTCCTTTTCCCACCTTAAACAACACAAATTCTCCTTTTTTTTTTTTTGATAGAACAAATTAACAAATGTGTTTTATAACTTCACCAAGCTCCTGGGATCACAGTCAAATAGCTTATCAAAGCACTTCTAAAAATAAAACAAAAAGAATACATAGAGTTTTATCTATGCAAAAAGGGAAGTTCAACTAATAAATCCACCACTCATCTGTCAGTTTGTCATACTGTGGTGGCTTGCATGTAGTTCTGAGGCTGAAGGCTATGCCACTGATATGTCAAATGCCACCCATGGTGGGCAGGTTTCAGCAGAGCTTCCAGAGTAAGACAGACTCAGGAGAGGAAGGGGCCATCCACTTCTCAGAGAACTGGCCAGTGAAAACTTTATGAATAGCAGTGAAACAATGTCTGATATATCACTAGAAAGCTTTATGAAATAGCCCTGAAACACTGTCTGATATAGTGCCAGAAGATGAAAGGCACTCAAAATACAACTGGGGAAGAGGTGCTTTCTCCAAGTAGAGTTGACCTTGATAACACAGATGGAGTAAAGCTTTCGGGACCTCCATTTGCTGATGTGGCATGACTCAAAATAAGAAGAAACAGCTGCAAACAAACATTAATAGAACATGGAGTGTACAAGGTATGAATCCAGGGAAATTGGAAGTTGCCAAAAATGAAATGGAACGCATAAAGATCAATATCCTAAGCATTAGTGTGCTGAAATGGACTGGTTTTAGCCATTCTGAATCAATCATATGATCTACTATGCTGGAAATGATAAAGTGAACAGGAATGGAGTGGCATTCATCATCACAAATAATATTTCAAGATCTATCCTGAAGAACAGTGCCGTCACTTACAGGACAATATCCATTAGCCTACAAGGAAGAGCAGTAAATACTATTATTCAAATTTATACACCAACCACCAAAGTCAAAGATGAGGAAATTGAAGATTATTACCAACTTCTGTAGTCTGAAATTGACCAAATATGCAACCAAGATGTGTAGATTACTACTGGTAATTGGAATGCAAAAGTTGGAAACAATGAAAAATCACCAGTAGTTGGAAAATATGACCTTGGTGATAGAAATGATGCCAGATATCATTATAGAATTTTGCAACACCAATGACTGTTTCATTGCAAATACCTTTTTTTCAACAACATAAACAGTGGCTATACACATGGACAGGTGGAATACACAGGAATCAGACTGACTACATCTGAAGAAAGAGGCAATGGAGAAGCTCAATATCTTAAGCCAAAACAAGGCCAGGGCTGACTGTGGAACAGATCATCAACTGTTCATATGCAAGTTCAAGTTGAAGCTGAAGACAAAGAAAACAAATCTATGAGAACAAAAATATGACATTGATTATATCCCATCTGAATTTAGAGACCATCTAGAGAATAGATTTGATGCATTGAACACCAATGACCAAAAACCAAAGCAATTGTGGGATGACATCAAGAACATTATATGTGAAGAAAACAAAAGGTCATTAAAAAGCCAGAAAGGAAGAAAAAACCAAATGCTTGTCAGAAGACACTATGAAACTTGCTTTTGGCTGGAGAGTAGCTGAAGCAAATGGAAGAAATGACAAGATAAAAGAATTTCACAGAAGATTTCAAAGAGCAGCTCGAGAAGACAAAGTAAATTATAATGAGATGTACAAAGACCTAGAGTTAGAGAACCCAAAGGAAAGAACAGACTTGGTATTTCTCAAGCTGAAAGAGCGGAAGAAAAAATTCAAGCCTTGAGTTGCAATATTGAAAGATTCTATGGTCAAAATACTGAATGATTTAAGAAACATTAAAAAAAAAAAAAAAAGTGGAAGGAATACACAGAGTCACTGTACCAAAAAGAACTGGTCACTGTTCATCCATTTCACGAAGTGGCATATGATCAAGAACCAATGGTTCTGAAGGAAGAAATTGAACCTGCACTGAAAGAACTGGTGAAAAACAAGGCTTCAGGAATTAACGGGATACCCACTGAGATGTTTCAACAAATGGATGCTGTGTTGGAGGCACTCACTCATCTATGCCAAGAAATTTTGAAGACAGCTACTTGGACAAATGACTGGAAGAGATCCATATTTGTACTTATTCCAAAGAAAGGTGATCCCATAGAATACAGAAATTATTGAACAATATCATTAATATCACATGCTAGTAAAATCTTGCTGAAGATAATTCAAAAAGTTGCAGCAGTATATTGACAGGGAACTTCCAGAAATGCAAGTTGGATTCAGAAGAGGATGTGGAATGAGGGATAGATATCATTGCTGATGTCAGGTGGATCTTGGCTGAAAGCAAAGAATATCATAAAAACGTTTACTTGTGTTTTATTGACTGCGCAAAAGCATTCAATTTTATGGATCATAACAAATTATGGATAACACTGAGAAGAATGGGAATTCCAGAACACTTAATTGTGCTTATGAAGAACCTGTACATTGACCAGGAGGCTGATGTTTGAACAGAACAAGGAGATACTGCACTGTTTAAAATCAGAAAGGGAGTGCATCAAGGTTGTATCCTTTCACCATACTTACTCATTTCATATGCTGAGCAAATAAGTCGAAAAGATGGACTATATGAAGAAGAATGCAGCTTCCTGATGGATTGACAACCTGTAATATGCAGGTTGACACAGTGTCAACCTAATGGATTGACACAGGGGCTGCAAGGATGGACTCAGCTATAGCAAGGGTTGTGAGACTGGTGCATGACTGTGAAGTGTTTCATTCTGTTGTACACAGAGTCTCTATAATTCAGAGCCAACTCAATGGCACCTAACAACAACAAGAAGTAATAAATATTTTTACTCCTTTAAAAACTCTTTTTTCTACCATGTGAAAATATTACTCGTTTTCTCTCAGATTATGTTTCCATGGGAAAATATGGTTTGAGAAGATAAATATATATGATAAAAACACTCAGTAATTGTTACTTTAATTAAATACCTGTGCTAGGTTTGATTCTATAAATTAATATCAAGTCCAAGACATATCCATGGGCTTTTCAATGTTTCCTAAAAATAAATAATGAAAAACTTCTAGAAGACACATGAATGTATTCTGCATTGTACTTAAATATTTTGCCAAAAACTGACTTCTAAATATAAAAGCTACTTTAAGCCATCATTTATTAAAACTTCCTATGTGGCAGGCATTGTGCTATGTGGTTTAGATGTACCATTGTATTTACCCTCACAATAACTTTCATTATGTGGTCTTAATAGAAGTACCCAAGGTCCTGCAGCTTTTCATGTGGAAGTTGAAATTCAGACCCAAATCCTTCTGACTCTACATTATTATTCTTTGTTACAATGCTATACTATCTCCTATAGAGATATTTTGAAAATATTTTTTCTGATTCACTGATAAAATTTAAACTTTTAAGGGTGGAATTTATGTCCTCTGTAAATTGGCATAAAATTCTATATAAACTTTTCTTGGTAGCAATGTAGAAAATTCAGTTCCTTATAAATTTCCTTCTCTAGTACACCAAAAATGATAACTAAAACATAGCTAAATTCTTTTAATTATATATCTAAGCTCCTTAAAAAGTCAGTAAAATATGAAGGAGTCCAAAATGAAGAACTCTATCCAATTATAAAAGGACATAAGAAGGAAGGATGTCTCTTTTGCCTTGGCTCGGTGTGGGAAAAACATCTCCTCTGAGAACTTTAGTCATAAGTTTACGTCACACAGATTTGTATTGAAATTATTTCACCTGCAAGGATGAGAAAGTAGGTGCCAAAAAGCAAATACTAAAACTTGTCCTTTTGTTATTGTGTTTTTTGTTATGTGCCATTGAGTCAGCCCCGACGCATAGCAGTAACTCCTTGGGTTTCTGAGGCGGTGTCACTACAGAAGTAGATTGTCCAACCTTCCTTCCAAGGAGTGGCTGGTAGGTTTGAACTTCCAGCCTTCTGGTTAGCAGTCAAGTGTCTTAGGCACTGTGCTACCAGAGGCTTAGCTGGTAAAAATCCCTAAGGTGCCAGGAAGAACGAAATGAAAATTTTTTCTGGAGTGAACCATCCCCAATTACACAAGATTTAAAAGAAAAAGAGTAAGCTTTACCAAACATTAGTTTATAATCTAGCATTATAAAAGGTACACTGTGTGAAAAGTAGCAGAAATACTAAGCGGTGTGCTGAATTTGAATTATACTGGCTTATGAGAGATAAATATTCAGGAATTTTGTGAGCTGGTTATTAAACCATTGGCAATCTGGAATTTTCCCTATGAGGAAATTTATAGCTACAATAATTGGAAAATGCTATTGTGGTAGTTAAGTTGTTTGTCAACTTGGCAGGACCTGGTTTTGAGTGGCTGGGCAGCTAGATGTAGCAGTATTCCCCATGATGAGACTGGTAATCAACTCCATGGTGGAATCTACTGGAGCAGCTGAGTAGCTACGTTGGGAAGTGGTCTGCTTCCACTGTGTAAGAAGCATTGAGAAGGGTCGAGCTTTTTGGCATGTTTGGACCCTGCATGTAGGCAAGTCTTCATGTAGCCTGTCACGTTTCCTGCCAATCTTAGGATGGTCTCTGGACTTGAACTGGTGGCCTGCCATGTTCTGAGACTATGCCATTTTATTTGTCTACTTTGGGTTTGTCGGCCTCAACAGTCAGCAGCTGCCTGAGTTAAGAGAAGCCTGCAGCTTCAGTGGGCCAGAAGCAAGAGGCAGAGCTGGAGCCCAGCGTCGAGGGGTTTCACCCAGCCTCCTGAGCTCGTACTTTGAACTCAAACGTCTAGCTTCCAAAACTGTAAAAGAATAAAATTCCTGTTTGTTAAGGTCATATATTTGTGGTATGTCTGTTACAGCAGCACTAGAGAATGAAAATAGCTATGAATAATTAGAAGTTTTTCATTTTACTTTTTTTTTTTTTTTTGAGAGAGCTGGTTTACCAGCATGTCACTTGACATAACTAGATTCTGAGTTGTTAAACTTCAGAATTATTGAACATAAATATTTACAGTAAGTAAATCTATTATCTATTGCTGTCAAGACAATTCTACCTCATAGTAACTCTATAGGACAGAGTAGAACTGCCCCATAGAGTTTCCAAGGCTGTAATCTTTATGGAAGCAGACTGCCATATCCTTCTCCTGTAGAGCAGACAATGGCTTCAAGCTGCTGACCTTCCAGTTAGCAGCCAAGTCTTTAACCACTGTGCCAACAGAGCTCCCTTTACAGTAAGTATATGTGTAGTCATTAAAGTTAGATAGTAAAGAATTGAAAATCTAAGAACAGAAAAGCTACTATGAATGAGATAGACAGTTTGGAAAATAAATAAGTAGAATGTCAAATATTAGGAAAAATAAATACTATCACTTAAAAAAAAAAACTAAAGACCACAGTTCAGAAAGAATATTGAACTGGAAGATAAAACTGACTACATTGTACAAAATACAACAAAGACAACTGGCAACAAGGAAAATACTAAAAAGGATTATGACACAAGGAAGATAAAATTGGCTAGTCCATATATATGTCTAATAGATGCTCTGGAGACAGGAAGAGGTGATGGGGAGAGAAGCAATATTTAATGAATACTAGCATGGTTGTATGAAAGACCCAAATTTTAAGATTTAGGAATTACAATGATTTCCAAGTAAAAGAAACAAAAATAATTTATAACTGGTTATAGTGAAATTGGAGAAATAAGTATAAAAGCATTTCATACAGAGAAAATACTGCCACAAAGAAATCACAATTAGATCTACAGGAGAATTCTAAGAAAAATAATATGAGGCAGAAGATGTAAATTAAAACCTTTAGTTTTGAGAAAAATCATGAGTCAACCTAAAATTTTGTAATTAGCAAAATCATTATTCAAAAATAAGTTTAAATGATTTCCATTTTTCAATGTTAAGATCAGTCTATTAGAATGATGCTCTGACAACATCTTAGGGAACTGATTTAGCTTGTTTTTCCTTTTCAGAATCCAACTATTCTTCCCAGATAAAAACTGAGTATACATGTATCTGCACTTCAAAGACAATAACAAACCCACTACCTTCGAGTCAATCCTGATGCACAGTGACCCTATAGAACAAAGTAGAACTGCCCTATAAGGTTTCCAAGACTGTAAATCTTTTAGGAACAAACTGGTTCATCTTCTGTACCATGGAGCAGCCAGTGGGTTTGAACCACTGACCTTTTAGTTAGCAGTTGAATGTTTTAACCACTAAGCTACAAGAACTCCTCATAGAAAATGAGGATGCTAGATAATAGGAAATATAAAATGAAAGTAAGCATTTGCCAAAAATATATATATTAGAGTTCATTTTTTGAAAGTAAATATTTTAATCATTCAAATGAAATCATACTGCATCCTGATTTTTTACTGGGACTAAGCAATCTGATGATGCTACTGAAAAGTTCTGGCTGGCAGCCATAAATGCAGTCTCTTACAAACACACATACACACAAACTAAGCAAAAAGTTAGACAGACTGTGGGGATGGTGATCAGGGTGAACAATAAGGCAGCAACCAGAAGACTCTATCTGGCTTCAGGTTTCAATGCAGTGAAAAAGGGAAGGAACGTGAGAGGCATTGTCCCAGGGAGATACTAATTTAAAGACCCAGGGTTGGGTAAAAACACAGAAACCCATAAGAGGAAGACCATGAAGGGTGTTAAGGAGGCAGGCAGGAGGTATCACCAATAGCAATTCCTGCATAAAGAGAAGGTAGGTGCTTTCAGTTTTGTTTTTTTTCTTTGTAACAAAAAGGATAAGCCAGGCCTCTACACTTCCAGAAATGTACTGCTCAGTGTCCTAAATTCAGGAATTTGGAATTCTCCAAAAAAGGAAATGAAGTTTTACTGGCTTTCAAGTGTAGGAGGAGAAGAAGAAAGCAAAACAAAATAAAAAAAAAAACCAAAACATTTGTTGTTTTCTGTTTTTCTGAACTTTGCTATGAATGCTGGGATGAGATGATATCTTGTTTTGATTTGCATCCCTCTAACCTCTAACGATTGCAAGCATCTCTCCATGCATTTGTTGGCGCCTTGAATGTCTTCTTTGGTAAAGGTCTGTTCATGTCCTCTGCTCATTATTTAATTGGATTGTTTGTCTTTTTGTTGTTGATATGTTCAAGTTTCTATAAATTTTAGAGAGCATTCCATTGTCCAATATATTATTGCCAATTTTTTTTTCCAGTCTGAAGGATCTCTTTTTATTCTTTTGGTGAAGTCTTTTGATAAATATTTAATTTTAAAGACGTCTCAGTTGTCTTATTTATCTTTTGCTGCTTGTGTGTTTTTAATTATGTTTGATAGTGTTTATGCCATGTATTAGGGTCCCAAAGTTTGACCCTATGCTTTCTTTGATGATCTTTATAGTTGTAGGTTTTACATTTAGGTCTTTGATCCATCTTGAGTTAGTTTTTATTTATATATGGTGAGAGATATGGATCCTGTTTTATTTTTCTGCAAACAGAAATCAACTTTTGCCAGAAGTATTTGTTAAAGAGACAACCTCTTTCTCCATTTAATGGGGTTGGGCATTTTCTCAAAGATCAGCTGTCCATAAGTAGATGGCAACAATGAGGAGAGACTGGAACACTCATACACTGCTGGTGGGACTGTAAAATGGTAAAACCACTGTAGAAAATGGCATAGCGCTTCCATAAAAAGTTGGAAATAGAAATACCATATGATCCAACACTCCCACTAGTATATGTCTTAGAGCAATAAGAGTCATGACACAAATAGATGTATGTATACCTATATTCTTTGCAGCATTATTCACAATATCAAAAAGACGGAAGCAATCTGAGTGTCCATCAGTGGATGAATGCATAAACAAACTATGTTACATACACACAGTGGAATACTTTGCAACATTGAAGAATAATGATGAATCTGCAAAACGCCTCATAACACAGATGAACCTAGAAGACATTATGCTAAGTGAAATTAGTCAATCACAAAAGGACATACATTATATGAGACCACTATGGTAAAAAGTCAAGAAAGTTTTACACACAAAAAGAAACATTCTTTGAAAGTTACCAAGGATGGGAGGAGAAGGGAGGTTAAATCACTAGATACAAGGTAGACACATATTAACTTGGTGAAAGAAAAAGCAATATACAATAAGGGGGAGGTCAGCACAAAATATATGAAGAAGGCACAGGAAGACACAGGGAGGAACATAAGAGTTAAAGACAACAAAGGTGAATACTACCACATACATAATCCTGCAATAACAGTAATAACAATTATCTACTAGCAGATACATAGATAGACATGTCAGTTTGTATATCCCCATGAATATATACAGGTTTGACAGAAATATTTCCACATAAGTATTTATATGGGCTGCAATATAAACATGACTACAGGTGGCAAAGATATGAAAACTTCTTAGCCATGACCAAACACCTTTAGGAAATGAATCACCGGGCCTGGGGGCTCAGGACCATAGTCTCAGAGGACATCAAGGTCAATTGGCATAACAGTCAACAAAGACAATGTACTACACATCCTAGTTTGGTGACTAGCAACTGGGGTCTTAAAAGCTTTCAAGTAGCCACTCAAGGTACAACTCTTGGCCTCTATCTGTCTGGAATAAAGAAGAATGAAGAAAATCAAAGACACAGGAAATAATTAGCCCAAAGGACTAATGAACCATGTGAACCCCAGCCTCCATGACCTTGAGCCCAGAACTAGATGGTGCCCAGCTATCACTGCTGACCACTCTGAAATAGATCACAATAGAAAGCCCTGGATTGTTGTTGTTGTTATATGCCACTGAGTTGGACTCAACTCATAGCGACCCCTCCTTGGGTTTCTGAGATGGTATCACTACAGAAGTAGATTGCGCAACCTTCCTTCCGAGGAGTGGCTGGTGGGTTTGAACCACCAGCCTTCTGGTTAGCAGACAAGTGCTTCAGGCACTATGCTACCAGAGTCCTGGATAGTGTGGAAGTAAACTATGGAATGAAACTCAAAATAATAAAAAGGACCAGGCTTACTGTCTGATAGAGACTGGTGGAACCCCAGAGACTATGGCTATTTAAACACTCTTAAAGCCTAGAACTGAACTCATCCTCATGGCTCAACTTTCTGCTAAACAATAGACAGGACCATAAAATGAACAATAATACCAGGGAGGTATGCATACCTTAGAACAATCAACCGTAAGAGATCAAAAGGGCAGCATTTGCCCAGGAATAAAGCTCAGATGGCAGGAAGGGATAGGAAAGGACAAATGGAAAAGGTAAACACCGGGAGGAAGTGGGATTGCAATCAATGCCATAAAACAAAACACATATGAATTGTTGAAGGAAAACCAATACGCTCTGTAAACCTTCACCCAAATCACTTTAATAAAAAGTTAAAAAAAAAAAAAAAAGAAAGAAAAGAATATGTGCTAGGTAGAAAAAATAAGACAAAACTTTACTTTCCAACTCAAACTCTCTGTCCCAGAAAGTTATTCTTCTTGCCAAAGAAAGTGACACTGAATTTTGGTGTAGGATGAGGCTTTATAACATAATCTGTTAAAATTTAGGAATCAGGCTCACCACAACAAAGAAAAGAAAGAAAATATTATATAAAAATAACCTCATGCTGTATAAAAATTTCAGCAAACATAACTAAGCATTTAATCATTCCTTTTATGTAGAAAGCTACTTATTTTTGAAAGACTTATCCTTATAATAGTTTAACATTCTTTACTACAAATCCCAAATATAGAGCTGTATTCATTTTAGAATGTAACCCTGGTGGTACAATGATTAAAGCATTTGGTTGCTAACCGAAAGGTCAGCAGTTTGAGCCCATCAGCCACTTCATGGGAGAGAGATGTGGCAGTCTACTTCCCTATTGGGCAGTTCTACTCTGCCCTTACAGGGTTGCTTTAAGTCAGAGTTGACTTCATGGTAATGGGTTGGGTATTTCATTTAGAAAATATGACTTTATGAGTCATTAAACAAAGATATTTTCTCAAGGAAAGAAATGAAAAGCAGAATAACTAAATTAGACGATATATTACCATTCTTACGGGTATAATTATCTTTCCTACTCAGTACTATACAGCAATGAACAGATGCTAAGTTCACTGTGAATTGGTGAAGGTAAGGGAAGTGATTCATTAAAAACAAGAATCACAGGCAACTAAGAGACCAAATAACTGAAGCATAATTCTTATAATCAGAACATAGCCATGGAAGTAGGTAAAAATAAATTGGTCATTAACAAAACCTATGTCATGACATGTTAAAGACATTACTCTTTATGATCTTTGATATTAATATACCATAACATTTTATTAAATATTTGCAAAGTTTTTCAATATTCTCTTTGTTTTAAATTTTTGTTATTCAAACAGTCTATCAGAAATGAAAAGCCTCAAGGGAGGGAGGATGGAGGGAAAGGGTGGAGAGAGAGAGAAGGGAGGCAGGGAAGGGAAGGGAGAAAGGGTGGAAAGGAGGAAGGGAGGACATATGAATGAGTAAGTGGGAGTGACCTCTATTTTCAGTGGACTACAAACAATTGTTAAAAAAAGAAAAAAAGCCACTCCCATCCAGTCAATTTTGACTCATCAACTCTAAACAACAGAGTAGAAGTGCCCCATAGAGTTTCCAAGGCTGTTAATCTCTACAGAAGTAGATTGCCTCATCTTTCTTCCTTAGAATAGCCAATGGGTGGAAACCACGATTTTCTTTTTTGGGGGGACGGTTAGCAGCTGAGCTCTTTCTCCACTATACCTCAGGGCTCCTTGAGCACACCCTAGGCAACTATTACTGCCGTGCAATTCTTCTAATTATGGAAGAACCTAACTATGAGCAACCCTGAACAATGGCTTAAAGAAGAGTTCCATTCTTAAAAGTCTACAACCACACTCCCCTTTCCTCCAGAAATTTAAAACAGTACTAGCAGTTCCAACCTCATCCTATGGATTGAGTACCTTCTTCACACATGCAGGTTGGCTTGTTTACTCCCAGACTCTTGTTCTGATTCTCCCAGGCAGGACAGTATCAGTGCTATGTCATACTGTAGGTATTGCCAGCTTCTTTCTGATAAACCTCTGAGAAAGTCCACTTATGAAATACTTAAATGCATCACTGTTATATTTCTTAGTTTGTGATGCTTACCAAAAGAAAACATTGGAATTTAATGAATTTTTTCATCATACATGCCAGAAATAAAATAAGGGTTTTTCCTTCTTAAATTTTCCCTCAGTAAAAAAGATTGTACACCATACATAGGTCCTTACAAACCATATCATATTATAAAACTGTGCAAATTATTTTTGAATGACAGAGTGCTGAGGAAGATAAATTATCCTGAAATAGCTTCAATCAATGCTAGTTTGGGATGTTTGTCAAGACTACGTGATGAGAAAAAAAGAGGCAAAGACATTTAATAATTCTTAGTAAGAACTCATGGTTTTAATTATTAGATATCATTGTGAGTAAATCTTTTAAATATCATTTAAAGGAACAATTCAGAGGGCCAAGAAAGTCAACAAATTTGAAGTGTAAGTTAGGGAGACTTATTCTATCAAATATCAAGACTTATAAAGCTACAGCATTTTAGACAGTGTGGTAATGTACAGGAATATACAATGGATTGAAATAGAGAAACTAGGAAAAGAAGAAAACACATAAAAATTTGATATATAATTGAGGTGGCATTACAAATTACAAACACTGGAGTGTTGTTAAAACCCATTACTATTTCAATTTACATTTCTAGTCTAAAATTTAAAAGAAGTTAACTGTCATTAACATATAACTTGACTTAGTGCATACATGCAATTTACTTATAAATGCATATAAACTGGAATGGAGACTCATAATGTTTTTGTTTACAGAGTGCACTGTCAAAAAGTTTGGATACCATTTTATTAATAAGTATATGTGGCAACGTTTGTGGGAAATAACATGAAGTTAGATTCATGCCTCTCTAACCTTTATATTTATATTGTTGTTGTTGTTATTGTTATGTGCCGTCGAGTCAGACCCGACTCATAGCGACCCCTCTTTGGGTTTCTGAGGCAGTATCACTATGGAAGTAGATTGCCCCATCTTCCTTCCAAGGAGTGGCTGGTGGGTTTGAACCTCCAGCCTTCTGGTTAGCAGTTAAGTGCCTTAGGCACTACACTACCAGAGCTCCTATATATATATATATATATATATAATATCCAAAAATCAAACTCACTACCATGGAGTCAATTGCAATTCATAGTGACTCCCATGTTTCCAAAGCTGTAAATCTTTGTGGAAGCAGACTGCCTTGTCTTTCTTCTGTGGAGCAGCTGGTGGGTTTGAACCACTACCTTCTGGTTAGCAGCCAAATGCCTTAACCACTACACCACCAGAGCTCCTTCATATTTATATATAAATAAGTATAAATATAAATAATATAAATACATATATATACATATATATGTGTGTGTGTATATATATGTGTGTGTGTGTGTGTGTGTGTATATATGAAGGTTAAGGACCTAAATGTAAAAAATAAACTTAAGATTTCAGAAGAGTTTTAGTACATTATCTGTCTGACTTCAGGGAAGGGAATGATACAAAGGTAGACTGGTACATGTGATTATATAAAATTAGAAAAAGACATCATAAACACAGGAAAAAATAAGAGTCTGCATATAACTAAAAAGGATTAGTATAGCGTCTGTATGCCAATTCCAAGAATTTATAAGAAAAAGACAATCAAACTGGAATATAGGCAAAGAATATGATCAGCCAATTCCCAAAAGAGGAAATATAAATTATCAAAAAATATATGAAGCAAGATCTGCTCTCACCACCAATCAAGGACATATAATTAAACCACAATGATAAAACCAATTTCATGCCCATCAGATTAGAAATATCAAAAAGTCTGACAATACCAATCACAGGAGAGAAAGTATAGCAAAAAGAACACTCATATATGAAGGGAAGCAAACACTCTGGAGAATGATTTGGTCATTTAGTTCCGAATTAAGTTCTGTTCTATCATGGAACCAAATCTATCTTCAGGCAGAAGAAACATAAGGAAATTGAAGTCAATAGCAACACCATTGCACCAAGTTGGTCTTGCTGCTGATCCTGCTGTCTATGCCCCTGGAATGGAATTCTCTTTCATCTAAATTCAGGGTCTTCTCTGAAGCTCTCTTCTCCTTTTCACTCTTTTCTTACTGAACATTTGTCTTGTGGCTGGCTGGGACTCAAGTCTCCTCTGAACCCCAGTTTTTCTGGGAGTGGGTGTCTCATCACTTTTATTATGGTTAATATCAATCATTTTTCCATTATAATAGTAAAAATATTAAAATAAATGTAATCACTTATTCCCTCAACTTGTCCTCCAAACTTCTCCTCCCACAAACATTCTCTTTCTGTGTTCTGGAAATTACTACAGGTGGACTTCTTTGTATCCAACAAAGCACAGAGGCCTGCACTTCAAATGAGTTCAAAACAATAGTCATAGACATTTATTTACTAAGCACTTCTGAAACAAGTACTTTTGTGCTAAACATGTTAAAATGAAATTGCTGGTTTCAAGCAGTTTGATCTTAGATATAGTAAATGAACAGCTACAAGACGATGTCAATACTACAATGAGGGTTGTCAAAAGAGCTGTGGGAAGAGAGAGAAATGAATCCTTGCTTTTGTAGGAATGTGCTAGATCTCTCATCAGTTCCACTGTGGTCAATTTGGTCATTTTCTATTACAAGGATAAGAATATTGAAATAAGATCAATCAGAGTAAGCTCCAATCCAGGTCAGCTCAAGGGGCTTCAACTTTCCCAGATGTTAAAAACATTGCACTTAGACTATGTCCTCACTAAACTCCCGCCTCTGCAGTGATTGGGGAGGAAGAAGCTTTCCCAAAAAATGTCATGAAATCAGCATGAAGGATAAGTAGAAGTAAAAGGAGAGTAAGTGTTGAAGGTAAAAGTAAAACACATGCAAAGCCAAGTGAAAGCAGATAATGTGGAACATAAGGTTCCTGAAGGTTTGGTGGGAGAGAGGCTCAGAAAGAGAGACAGCAGCAGCTAGGGGATGAAAGGCCCTGGGTACCACATTTACAGTTTACTCTTTATTCCACAGTAATGTAGAGTAACTAGCAAGATCATTTATGTCTTTTAGACAGATCACCGGCTCCACTGTCTAGAATAGAGTTCAAACTCCAAATCTCTGCTGACCCCAACTGAAATCAGGCTTCATTTCCTGCCATTCCCACAAAAAAATTTACAGAAAATTCGTCACTGGAAAGCATCATGTTCATGCAGATACATACTGTTTTCATTGTATAATATAGTTTTCTTTCTCCCACTTATTAAGTTTCTATTCATCCTTTGAGATCCTCCTCTCTGAATTTACTAATTGGTAGAATTAATTCTTGCCTTCTCTCTACTTCCATAGCAATGTATATAGTACCTCTTAGGTCACTTACTCTTCTTTTTTATAATGATTTTAAAGGAGATTAGAGTGTATTGTACTCAAGGGCAGTGACAACAGCACTGTGTTAAGAAGTGCTAATACTTCTTACTAACTTATCCTGCTTACTATTTTCCACAGCACTCACTACCATTTGACATATTATCTATTCCTTGCTTCTCTCCCCAGATTGCAAGCTCTGTGAAGGCACAGATTTCATCCATTTTGTTTGCTACTATACTCCCAGAACTCAGGATAGTAGTACCTGGCAAGCAGGGAGGAAGGAATAAGTTAAAGTCAACTCAAATAAGTAATAGTATATAAGATATGAAAATATTTTAAAAAATGTGAAAGAGGTAGAATGAGGTTTGGAAAGCACTGGAATAGTAGACTAAAGGGACAAAGGAGTTTGGGAGGGAATATGATGAAAGATTATGGAAACGATAATGGTAAACTAAAGGCCCGGAATATTATAAGACAATGTGAAATATTTCAGGTCATATCACCAATACCCAGAAATATAAAAGGCTCTACACAGATCTCTAAAATTTCTATTCTGTAATTGAGGAATCTTTTTAATTCATGTGGGAGAACATTTGACTAAAGAGTAAAGATTTTTTTTTTTTTATTTTATTTTGATTTGGGTGAAGATTTACAGAGTAAATTCACTTTTCATACAGCAGTTCACATATACTTTGTCTCATGTCATTAACCAAAATT
>NW_006921634.1:15338857-15341381 GCF_000298275.1 Orycteropus afer afer
GCTGTTAAAGAGTAAAGATTCTTGAGGGAACATGGGTTTCTGTATTAGAGGTTCTAGCATTTTCTGAGGCAAGTGTGCTATGGAAAAAATGATGATTGTTCTTGAAGTAAGAATATTTCCAGGGTTTTTCTTCTGACTGCAACATTAACTATATGTGTGATTTTGTAAGACAGTCCTCTAAAATTTAGATTATTGGAGGCTTCTGAGGATAAAGTTGAAGTATAAGGGAGGAAACTGAGGAGTAAGACTAAAAACAATGCTTAAACGGATGAGTGAGTGAGTTTATTTATTTGGTAAATACTTATTGAATATTTCCCTATATTAGGCAGCGCTGCAGATTATAAAAGATTGAGACTTGTTCGTTACTCTGGAGTTTATAGAGAAAACAAATCCCTAATCAATATATTATAAAATACTATACTAAATTATTTAATTGAGATATATAAAATGTGATGGAAATATAGAAAAATTAATGATTGATTTTGTCTGACAGTGTTGGCAAAAGTTTTAGAAAGGAGGTAACCTTTGGGTATGCTTTCAAACTTGATAAATATTGATCTAATAGAGTGTTTCTCAAAAGAAGATAATACAACACATTGATGGAACACAAGCTATTTTTAGATGATATAATAAAGAAATGTTTATAATAATGATGCAGGGAAATAGGAGAAAAAGGGAAAAAATTCTCTTATTTTACAGATAAGGAAACAACACTCAGAAAGGGTAGATGACTTACTGAAAGCCACACAGCAGTGAGTGCTCTACACACTCACAGAGTGTGGACTCTACAGTACAGATTTCAACCCACATTACTTCATGACAGCTCAGTGCTCTTTCCACAACATCTATTTAAAGGCAATATAGATGAGTGGAGGTTTTATAGATGAGTGGAGGTTTTATACTTCTTATAACAGACTTCACAATACTGGAAATCTAGAACTTGATGGGACAGTCATTGGTTGCTTCATTCAGACACTCAAGCATAAAGAGTCATTACCAATAATAAAAATAGAAAAAGCAAACAGGAACAAAGATGAATAAGAAAGCTAGAATTTTCTGACAGGGAGCATAGTGCCTAAGGCACTTGACTGCTAACCAGAAAGCGAGTGGTTCAAACCCATTAGCATCTCTTCGGAAGGAAGGTTGGGCAATCCTACTTCTGTAGTGATACCACCTCGGAAACACAAGGAGGGGTCGCTATGAGTCAGGGCTGACTCGACGGCACATAACAACAACAAACAATAATAGTTTTATAGAATAAATATCAGAAAGTTTACTATTGTATTATTGATGAAAAAATCAGAATTACCTCCAAGGACCATGCCAGCCTGACAGCATTTTCTAAGGCGACATGCTGGGCAGTTTTTCCTACGGATTTTATCAACAATGCAGTCATTTCTTCCAGCACATAAATAGTTATGTTGCCCTAAAAAAGAAAAAAGTAAAACTTATTTTCAATATCTAAAGATCACTATAAATTTTCTGTAATGACAACCAAAAAAAAGAGGACAGAAATAATTAAAACAATCAATGTTTTTTTGTCCATATCATCTACCATTACAATTCCATGAGCTATATGTGCGGGATTGGCACGGACACTCTCATTTTGGCTCATAATGTGCCCACAGGTCATTGACGTAAGGATTTCCTGGCAGCATCACCCAGCAAGCGCCACTTGCTCAGTATGACTGTTGGCGGTGCTTCAGATCTGCTCCAGACTTTGCAAGTGCCTTCAGGAGCCTAAGTGAGAGCACAAGTTACCAGTAAGACTTTTTTTTCCCTAATATTAAAGGCTTCAAGAGAACAGATATGGACTAAAGAGTTAAAGAGTACTGTGAAAATGACTTAATTCTATTGGAAAAGCCTAGAGCTATCTCACACTCTAAGAGTCTGATAATTGAGAATGGTATGTAAAAAAAATGTTACTAACTGAACTGACTTTATTGTTTGGTGTATTTTGGGCACAAATTAGAAAACACAGAGAATATAAATAATGAAGAAGAGAGAACAATTTAAAACAGTGAGAAGTATTCATTGAAGGAGAGAACAGAATTATAGAAATACCGATAGAGCACATCTCTCTGTGGTTATTCTGTGTAGAGGAAATGTCTTATACCCTTCAAAAGGTCTGGCATATGCTATTACTATATTATTACATATATTACATATACTATTATAACATTATATATTATATGTTATTATTATTATTATATGATATTATTCAACAAGGATGATTTCTAAACCACATATATGTTCCATTTAATAAGACATGGGATAATCTAACTTATTTAGATTGAACAGAAATTGTAAACTTTAAAAAAATTTCAACATAAATGTGTAGATATTAATAAACTAGAAATTTTTCTTTGGTTATCCTTGTTTCCCAACATTAATTAATGTGTTTTTCCAGTTTCTTTAAAATAGACTGTGAGTCTTTCAACATCATCAGTTTACTTATAATTTTTAAGCAATATAAATAACTTTAAAAGATTATGGAAACTTCCCTGTAGTGTTTTACATTCCA
>NW_006921634.1:15341481-15366311 GCF_000298275.1 Orycteropus afer afer
TGGTATCTCTATAGAAGTAGATTGTCCAGTCTTCCCTCTGAGGAGTGGCTGGTGGGTTTGAACTGCCAGCCTTCTGGTTAGTAGTCAAATGCCTTAGGCACTACCTCACCAGAGCTCCTAGTGTTTTATATTAGTCAACATTAAAAGTAGATTCACTTTTCTGGCCAAAGTTTGTAGTAAAGGAACACACAAGTGCATTTAACATGTGATTAAGCAAGCAGGGAAAGTGCATGTGTGCCCAAATGGCATATAGGCTAAAGTGCCATACATGTGTGTTACTTTACTGAAAACTTTGGCCAGAAAAATGAATCTAATTTTAATGCACGTCTATAGCAGCTAAGCCACTCCTCAGAAAGAAGGTTGGGCAATCTACTTCCGTAGTGATATGGTCTTAGTTAGGAGACCTGGGAGTTGGGCTTTCCTCTCCTAATAAAGGGTGTATTATGGATTGAATTTTATCTTCCCCAAAATATGTATTGTAAATCCAACCTGTATATTTGTGGATATAATCTCAATTTAGAAATAGACTTTTCTTTAATAAGATCATATCATTAAACCAATCACTTTTGAGAGAAAAAAGGAACAGGTTAGTTACAGAAGCAAGCAAGCAAGAATGTGGTGTTTCTATTATAGCAGCACTAGGTAGTGTAGTGCCTAAGGCACTTGACTACTAATCAGAATGCTGACGGTTCAAATCTACCAGCCACTCCTTGGAAGGAAGGTTGGGCAATCTACTTCGGTAGTGATACTGCCTCGGAAATCCAAGGAGGGGTCGCTATGAGTTGGGTCCGACTTGACGGCACATAACAACAAGAAACTAAAACAGGGTGGTAACAAAGCTTCACATGCATGTCCAGTTTTGTGCACATAATGCTGGTCCTACAGAGGTCAACACAGTGTACTGCATTTTATTTTCTGATTTGATGTCTGGTTTATTTTCTACCACAAGTTCTATTTGTAGATTATGGAGTGATTATGGAAATAAAGTGTGTATAATTTGGTCTGTCTGTGTATCTATCTATCTATCTCTATACTTTACTATCTAAGATCCTCCTATACTCTCATAAGACAGAATAGAAAATAGGGAATATAGTTTTCCATCTTATACACAGAACTTAAATAAGTGTCTAAAAAAACTCACCATCCCATAAAGTTTCCAAAGCTGCAATCTTTATAGAAGCAGACTGCCACATCTTTCTTCTGTGGAGTGACTGTTGTTGTTGTTGTTGTTATGTGCCGTGGAGTCGGCCCCGACTCATAGCGACCCCTCCTTGGGTTTCCGAGGCAGTATCACTACGGAAGTAGGATTGCCCAACCTTCCTTCCGAGGAGTGGCTGGTGGGTTTGAACCGCCAGCCGTCTGGTTAGCAGGCAAGTGTCTTAGCCACTAGTGGGTTTGAACTGCTGACCTTTTGGTTAGCAGTTGAGTGCTTAACCACTGTGCCACCAAGACAGTGTAATTGTTGGATATAATTCTTCTTTGGAGAAAGGCTATATCCCACTTTCTTCTCTGAGGTCATAAATATCCAGAAAAAAATAAAATAAAATAAAACTTGCTAGGGAAAGAAAGGGAGCTCTGGTAGCGTAGTGCCTAAGGCACTCGACTGCTAACCAGAAGACTGGTGGTTCAAACCCACCAGCCACTCCTCAGAAGGAAGATGAGGCAATTTACTTCCATAGTGATACTGCCTCGGAAACCCAAGGAGGGGTCGCTATGAGTTGGGTCTGACTAGACAGCACATAACAACAACATTGAAAGAAACATCAAAGGCTAAGAACATACCTAACTTAGCTCCTTTCTATGTCTTAAATGACTACAACAGCATCTCCTTCACTGTCTTAGACAGAGTCTTCCTTACCAAGGCTCTATACCAATGAAGCCAGTCCTTTATATCCGCTTTCAAATCTTGTTTCATCATTTTCCTCCTAAAGCGTTTAGTCTCTCCCTTCCCAATGATAGCCTCCTTCCTCTCAAGTTATTCCATTCTGAAAATTCTAGCCTCAAACCAAACAAAATCCTACCTCACTCCAAACTCTTCTTGACTGCACCCTTTGTTGTCATCAAAGTTGTTGAAAAAGTCATTCACATTTGTTATCTCTAATCACCTAACTTCCTTTGTTCCTCACCTTACTGTAATTTGGCTTACATGCTTAGTGTTCTAAATTTGCTTAAGGTCATCACAGATTTCCTCATTCCCAAAATCTATGGCTGCTTTTTTGACCTTCAGTGTCAATTGCCACTGATGATTTCTCCCCCATGTTTCCCCACTTTCTTGATTTTTGAGGGCACTTTTCTCCCAACACTTCACTTGTCTTTCCAACAGTTCCTTTGGAACTATTTTTTTAGTTTCCTTTGCCAATCCCTCTTCCTTTGCCTATCATTTATATGTTGTATTCCTCTGTACATACGTTGTGTGTGATGTCATCATCTTCTCATGGTTTTGATTTCCAAGTATCTGTTTGTGTAATAGCTTCAAAATCTCATCCTGAGATCTGACCTTTCAACTCATCTCTCTATGGGTAGAGCAAACTCAATATACACAAAATAGAATTTAGTGGTTATGTGGTTTACTTGTTCATTCCATGAATTATATTATTAAAGCAATTTTGTAGTGAAAGAAGAAAATTACCTACATTTCCATTACCATGCAACTATTTTCATTTTTATGTTTTTTTCTAGTCTATCTATAAAGATATAGAGGGTGCTTAGTGTCTATTTGTTAAGTGAATGAATATACACTTTTATAAAATGTTCATTTATTCAAAAAGCACTTATTGAGTATATACTATGTTTGAGCAAGTCTGGTGGCACTGTGGTTAAGGCACTGGCTTGCTAAACCAAAAGTTCAGTGGTTTAATCCCATCAACTGCTCTGCAGGAGAAAGACAAGGCAGTCAGTGTCTATAAAGATTTACAGTCTTGGAAACAGGGGTTGCTATGAGTCGGAATCAATCTGATGGCAGTGGGTTACCATGTTTGAAGGACCCTGAATGGTGCAAATAATTTGCACTTGCCTCCTAACTGAAAGATTGGTGGTTTAAACCCACCAGCAGCACCACAGAAGAAAGACCTGGTGATCTGCTTCTGTAAAGATTACTGCCAAAAAAACTACATGGTGTTCAATTATACTCTGCAACACATGGTGTTGTCATGAGTCAAAATCAACTTGATGGCAATGAGTACTGTGTTCCAACACCATTTATCATATACTCTGCCTTTCCCCACTCAGTAAATTTAAATGCCATCTTAATTACTGATGTTATACTGTAGAGTTGAAGAACAGTTACTGAAGCCAGACTGCATATTCAAAGCACAGATCTGCAGCTTACTATCTGTAAGATAATACTAATACTAGTATTAATAATATAAATAACAATCATTGAGCACTTACTATCACAGTGCCAAGTATTGTTATGAGCTGTTTGCATGCATTAGTTCATTTATCATCATAGCAACCATGAGAAGTAAGTATAATTATCATTCTTATTTTATAGAGAGTTAACTGAGACATAGAGAAGTGAAGTCATATGCTCAAGGTTACATTTATAGACATTTTAGGTTAATTAACAATTAGGTAGCATAGGAAGTTATGAGTATGGGCTTTGGGGTAATATTATTTAAGTGTGAATTTTGACTTCATCACTGGGTAAGTTTTGGCCAGTAAAACAAGGATAATGTTAGTGCCTAGTGTTGTTCTTAGGATTAAATGAGTTTATACATGTAAGAGCTTAGACAGTCAAGCATATAACCCACTAAACCCATTGCTACCAAATCAATTCCGACTCATAGCAACCCAATAGGACAGAGTAGAACTGCTCCATAGGATTTCAAAGGCTGTAAATCTTTTTTTCCCCCATAAACATTTTTCCCCACAATGGGCAAATCGGAAGTAGCAATAAAAAAAAACAAAAAGATCATTTTTAAAAGGCATAGACGGCAGAGACCCTGCCTGCTGGCAGATTTGGGGTAAAGATGTTGGAGTATTTTCTGACCCTTTCTAACCACATCAAAGATACTTTACTTTCATAGGGGCCACCTGACTACATATATTAAAAAAAAAAAAAAAAAAAAAAGGTCAATATTGGTCTGCCCAGATTCCTAGCTAAGCCCAACATTTCACCAGGAAAATAGCTTGCTGTAGGAGAATAAATTCTAGGGCATGATCCTGGTTTGGGTTTAGCAATTCCTACTCCCATACCAGGAATTGAGCAGTATATCACATCTCTAAAGCCAATTTTCAGAGAAACCAAGTTATTTCATTTCCTTCCTAATATATACTAACTCATTCAGATAATGTATTTTCTTTTATAAGCAAAGCTATAAATCCTTATGGAAGCAAACTGCCTCATCTTTCTCCTGCAGAGCAGCTGGTGGGTTCAAACTACCAGTCTTTTGGTTAGTAGCCTGATGCCTTAATCACGACACCACCAGAACTCCTTAGTACCAAGTGCTTAATGAATGTTTACTATAATTATCATCACATCCTTAATCCCAAATATAATTAGTTCTGTTCTGATTATGATCCAAGAATTCTACACCTAATCAAGTTATTCAGATTTAAAGGCAGCTGAAAGATATTCTCAAGGTTAGGAAATATGGCCCAATGTACCCTTCCTAAAGATATAATCCAACCAACAAAAGATGAGTTAAAACAGAAAATACATGAGGTAGAAAGTCTGGTATTAAAGGACTGATGATGCATACTAAATAAATTTAAACATGATAATAAAATGAAGAAATTACAGTTATCAAACAGAATGTTGTTATAATTCTTGGAGGGAAAGAGACTTGAGAATTCCAAGTCTCTTTTGAAAACAAACTTATATAAGAAGATGATTCTGGCTGAGGCCATCTTCTTTGACTGGAAAGGAAAACTTCTAACAATTGAACCTAATGGGAATCATGAAATCACTACTTTAAGGGGTTGACATGAGTAGTATCAATGTGGACTGCTCATAACAGACTTGAGTGGTTTAAAGAAATCTGGAGTCTCAAGTCTACTCCAGGCTGTGATCATTTTTAACACTAAATGTTGGGCTGTCAAAACTACAGAATAGCAGGTGCTCTGCATGAAAAAGATGGGGAAGTCTGCTTCTGTAAAGATTTACAGCTTGGAAACTCAATAGGAGTCACTATTAGTTGGAATCAACTCAATAGCAGTAAGTTTGGTTTTTGGAAGTTTTTTTTTTTTTTTTCCATCCTTCCCAAAGTTATTTATGTATCTGACTACATGCATGAAGCCACGATACTTGTGTTTTTCCTTGTCCCAGATTTCACAGCAGCTGGTGGTGTAGTCAGGTATTTGGCTGCTAACCAGAAGGTCAGCTGTTCAAACTCACCAGCTGCTTGGCAGGAGGAAGATGAGGCAATCTACTTCTGCAAAGATTTACAGCCCTGGAAATGGACTCACTTCCATGGATTGGCTCTCAGCCCAGTAGAAAGGCCTATAAGCAGAACACCTACCCCAACGCAATGCACTCACCTACTCTAGGGAGATGCACCCCTTAGATCAATCAGCCATAAGACACCATAGGGGCAGCACTCACATACAGGGGAAGCTGGAAAGACAGGAATACATAGTTAAGAAGGGCACAGGGAGGGATAGTCACGGGGAGGAGAGGGAGGAGAGATTTTTATGGTTGGGGATGGTAACTGGGGCCATGAAATAAAATGTGCAAGAACTGTTGAATGTAAAACAAATCTACTTTGTAAATTTGTACCCCAAGCACAATAAAATAAAATAAAAGATTTACAGCCTTGGAAACCCAATGAGGATCATCATAAGTTGTAATCAATTTGATGGCAGTGGTTTTTGGTTGTTATTGTTGTTGTTGTTAGAGCAAAGCTTTATTGTCAGCTTTCTAGAACCCAAAATATTCTGAAAAGTCACACAAAATGAGACAAATGTTTGGCTGACTTTTTCACATTAGCCAATCTGGAAAAGAGAACTGGAGTGAAGAGAGGGGAGGATTGAGTATCTAACAGAGTGTGAAAGAAAGCTGAGTAATAATGAACCAATAAGTTCTAAAAGATTTTAATCTAAGACCCAATGGCTCTTAATAAAAGTGAATAGCAAAGGTGTGGGGGAAAAACAGAAAAGGAAACTAAATTTTATTGAGTAAGTTGTTGTTGTGAGGTGCTATTGGGTAAGCTCCGACCCATAGTGACCCTATGTACGACAGGACGAAACTCTGCCCTGTCCTATGCTGTCCCTGCTATACCTGAGCCCATCATCACAGCCACTGTGTCAGTCCATCTCATTGAGGGTTTTCTCCCTTTTTTCGCTGACCGTCTACTTTACCAAGCATGATATCCTTCTTTGGGGACTGGTCCTTTCTGACAACATGATTGAAGTAGGTGAGACAATGTCTGGCCATTCTTACATCTAAATAGCATTCCAGCTGCACTTCTTCCAAGACAGATTTGTTTGTTCTTCTGGCAGTCCATGATATTTTCAGTATTCTTTGCCAACACAATTTAAAGGCATCAACTCTTCTTTGGTTTTCCTTATTCATTGACCTGCTTTCACATGCATATGAGGTGACTGAAAATACCATGGGTTAGGTGCATCTTAGTCATCAAAGTGACATATTTGTTTCCTAACACTTTAAAAGGTTATTGAGCATACTGTTTGCCAGTGAACCACACTTTAATGGTTTATCTCATGTAATCCTTATAACAAAGTAGATATTACATAGGTATTTACTTTTCCTAAGGAGAAATGATTGGTATGGTGCATACCTAAGACCAGAGAACACCTGCTAATGCACCTCACAGGTAGCCTCCTCCATCTGTCAGTGCAGGCTTGTGTTACTATGATGCTGGGCAGGTTTCAACCGAACTTCCAGACTAAGACAGACTAGGAAGAAAGATCTAGCAATCTACTTTTGAAAAATCTGCCAGTGAAAACAGAACAAAGTTTTGATCTCAGTGTGCATGGAGTTGCCATGAGTGGGTGCTGACTTGACAGCTAACAACAACAGCAACAGAGTCTAAGGGGTCTTGGGCTTGGGAAAAAAAGGATAAAGAATATGTTAGCCTATGAATAGAGACATGAGCACCGGGCACCAGACATAAGCCTATGGGACCTGAAAGGTAGGAGAGTGACATCACACCTGAGTGCAGCGAGGGCAGAGAATGGCACCTCCCCTTTCTTATACCAGACTGTTGTCTTAAAGCAGAGGCCATCCCAGGAATTCTGATTTTGTTTAAGTATCAGAGATTTAGTTCAGTAGAGTTTGGGCATATTCCTAAACTCTTACATGTCTAAGAACTGTAAAACTCTAAACTGTATCTGAGAATATTTGTGACCTTCACTCAAAAATAGCAACTTAACATGACTGAGTCTTTGACAATTTCAGCATTTATTGCTTCAAAGGGGAAGGGAGATGTCAGCCCAATTTTTATTCCTTGGTAGTTAACCAATTTTGCTTTACCTGTTTAAACTCATATAGAGTGTTTATGTAGAATTTTAAAATTTGCCCAATATATGTAAAGGTGTGACTTATGCCATTATATTTGTCTGGAGCAGTGAGTTCTTTTGATAAAAATGTAAATTTCTCATTTAAGTGCTAAATTTACTTATTTATTTCTGTTATCCAAATTCTACCATTTATTATATAAAATTTTGAATAAATCATTTAACTACTCAGAGCTTCAGTTTTCTCATCTATGAAAGTTCAAAAGTTGTTTTGAAGGTTAAATAAAATAATCTATCAACTTTAGCACCATGACAGACACCAAATAAATATTTAAGAGGGAGATACTGTTATGAAACCTAAGGAGAGGTCGCTGTGAGTCAAATCGACTCGACAGCACTGAATTTGTTTTCTTCTTGGTTTAACTATGACAATTTTCTTCTTGGTTTAACTATGACAATTCAATAAATAAGAAAAGTAAATACCTATTGAATATTTATCATGTACCAAAATTTTTCTAGATGCTGTGGATACATGCAAACACCTAGGAGTTCACTTTCTATAGTAAATTAATACTTTTACCTAACTTGTTTAGTGCCTAAGGCACTTGACTGCTAACCAGAAGGCTGGAGGTTCAAACTCACCAGCCACTCCTCAGAAGGAAGGTTGGGCAATCTACTTCTGTATTGATACCACCTTGGAAACCCAAGGAGGGGTAGCTATGAGTCGGGGCCGACTCGATGGCACACAACAACAACATAACAACTTGTTTTTTTAGTTTCTTTTTCAGATGCACTGATTATTTATGGATTGAATATCTACTTTCTATTCATCATATTTGTTATTCAAGAGGATAGTGACAAGACCATATACTTTAGATTAGAATTGACACTCAAATTCTAGTTCCATCGCCTTGAGCAGCTTTGAGATTATCTAATTGAAGACATAGTTTTCCCACTTAAAGGATGGTGATAGCTGTTATATAAAAATGTTATATGTACTGAATGAGCTAAGTTAGATGAAATACTTTCCATGATGACTGGTTTCTAAGGGAAAAAAATTACTCATAGCTAGTAGTTTTCCTCAGTTCTACCTTCTTCTTTATTCTGAAGTACTCAGAATGTATGAGCACTGAGGTATGAAATCTACATAATTAATTTTATTTTTGCTTTCTGTGGCTTCCAGTATAGATTTTAAGTGCTACTGCATTTTGGATCTTATTCTAGTATTTTCTTATCTCATTAGCTGTGATTACATCTTACCTACATCATCTACATTTCTTGAAGGCACTCATTCTTGTTTCACAGTAGCTGTGGCCTTTTGTCTTAATTCAAAAGCAGATTGCTATCCAAATATTTCTTCTGTTTCTTTTGGCAAATAAATTTTAAGCATGTTTTTCCTAAAATCTAATCTACTCATTACTTACTCAAACTCAAACCCATGCCATGGAGTTGATTCCAACTCATAGTGACTCTATGGGATAGGGTAGAACTACACCAGACTGTCTCATCTTTCTCCCATGAAGTGGCTTGTGACCTTTTGCTTAGTGGATCTTTTGCTTAGCTGTCAAGTGCCTAACCACTGTGCCAGCAAGCCTTCTTTCATTACTGATAGCAATGGTAAATTAAACTACTTGATAACACTCTAGTGGGAGAAAGTGACTCTTAAGTGAAAGGCTGGCACATACACCTCTAGAATGTTCACTGAAAGTGGAAGTTAGAATAAGTTGGATGTGTGAGGAGTGTCGGGCATTGGAATTTGAAAAAGAAATTCAATTGCCAAGATCTGGAGAGATGGCTCCATTGTCTGAGGAAGCTGGTAAGATTAGAATTGACTGGGCCAGAGAGAATAGTAGTAGAAAGAATGGTCAAAGAGTAACTGGGGTCCAGATTTTGTAGAGTCTTGTAGTCTATTATAAAAACTATTACTTTTCTCAGAAAGAAATATAGTGCCATCAGACAGTTTTTAGCACAGGAGTAACATGATCTGATTTATATTTAGTAGCATCAGTGTGGCTTGTAAGTTGAGAACAAACTATAAGAGGGCAAGGGTAGAAATGAGACTAGTTAAGAGGCTGTTGCAACATATCCAGAAGAGAATAGTGCCTAATTATTATTTGGTCTTATTGGGCCAAAGTTGTCAGCCAAGATGGTGAGAAGAGGTCAGGTTCTGGATATATTCTGAAATGAGAGCAAAGTCGTTTACAGAATTCTACTTGATCAGTGACATATTATAATATTTAATATTTTGTTTTTAGAAACTAAATTCTCCATGTTACCATTCAAAATTATTTGCTCTTCTTTCTTCCCTTCCTCTCTCTTAAACATAGTTTTTCTCTGTGAATCAGCTTCCCATCACCCTTCCTAAAATGTCCAAAGTATACACCTGTTGCTCTCTTTCTAAGCAAGACCATCCAATTGGATAGTTTCTGAACATTCTCATAATTCTCTACATATCTTTTAGGTTCTAAAACACTAATTTTTATGCACATCTAACTAGTCACACCTGACACTTTTAACTATGTATTTAGCTAAACAGCGAGTATTTAGGGGAGGTAAGGAACTACACACAAAAATAAACAAATGAACAACAAAAAACAACTTCTTTCACTACTTCACAACATTTAGGCATGGTGTGTGAGGTAGGACATGTTAGTAGCAATTGATTAAGAAATTTACCATGAAAGGTTAAAATATCTGGTAGTATAGTCTTACATATTTGCTGTCCTGGTTGGCACAAATGGTTAAGCACTCCACAACTAGCTGAAAGTTGGCAGGTGATTCTAATCCACTCAGAGGCACCTTGGGAGAAAGGACTGCCTGTCTGTTTCCAAAAGAGGACAGCCTTGAAAAACCCTATGAAGCAGTTCTACTCTGCACACATGAGATGGTCATGAGTTGGGGTTGACTCGATGGCAACCACCACCATCAATAACCATCTAAATAGTGAATAGGAAAAATGCTAATTATTATCCATTTAATTCTAGTATTTTACAAAGCCAATATCAGGTCAGGCTGAGTGACTCTGAAGAATTGTTATAGAGTCTTAAGCCACTTGATGTGCTAAGGCAGAAATCTGAACAAAATAAATTGAATGTTGATAAATTCAAAAGTGGTGTGGTGCCTAAGGCATTTAAGTGCTGACAGTTCAAATCCACCAGCCACTCCTCAGAAGGAAGATTGGGCAATCTACTTCCATAGAGATACCGCCTCGGACACTCAAGGAAGGGTTGCTATGAGTTAGAATTGACCCAGTGGCAGTGAGTTTGGTTTTGGTTTATACTCAAGAAGAAAAAATAAGATGCATAAATATGATGAGGTAAAGGATAAATTGGGAGCTCTGGTAGCATAGTGCCTAAGGCACTTGACTGATAACTAGAAGCCTGGTGGTTCAAACCCAATAGCCATTCCTCAGAAGGAAGGTTGGACAATCTATTTCCATAGTGATACCGCCTTGGAAACCCAGGAGGGGTCGCTATAAGTCGGGGCCAACTTGATGGCACATAACAACAACAACAAAGGATAAATTAAGTCATCATCTTACATCAGAGTATCACAATGATTTAAATACCTTGTTAACAAATATTTTTGTAACTTTTTAAATAAACTTTTATGTAAATGTCTTTAACTCCTCCTTTCTCAGTGGTACATGAAGTTTTCTTTGGGTTTGGGTTTGATTATCAGCTATAACATTTACTGAGGAGCTCTGGTTAAAGCATTTGGCTGCTAAATAAAAGGTTGGTGGTTTGAACACACCAGGTGCTCTGTGGGAGAAAGATAAGGCAGTCTGCTTTTGTAAAGATTTACAACTTTGGGAACCCTATGGAGCAGTTCTGTTCTGTCCTATAAGGTTGCCATAGGTAGGAATCAACTCAATGGCAGTGGGAGGATATCATTTACTGGCTGGGTGACCATGAGCACATTATCTTTCCTCTCAGTCTCAGTTATTTTATCTGCAGAGAGAGAATAGTATTAACTAAAGGAGGTAATGAAGCAGTGCAATGTGGTTACTATGATGCCTGGTATCCCTTGTCTTGTCATACTTTTTAGCATTCTTTATGGTGAACCAACTAACTCACTCACTGCCATCGAGTCAAACCCAACTCACAGCGACCCCTCCTTGGGTTTCTGAGGTGATATCACTACGGAAGTAGATTGCTCAACCTTCCTTCCGAGGAGTGGTTGGTGGGTTTGAGCCGCAAGCCTTCTTTCTGGTTAGCAGTCAAATGCCTCAGACACTATGCTACCAGAGCTCCTCTTTATGGTGAAGGGATCATTATTGGAAGGGGCAGTTCCCTATCTGTCTTCCACATTTTAACATAAAGAATGAAAAGTAGCTTTTCCTCAGCAAAGAGTTGAAGGCTCCTAATCAAGATCAAATAATATTTTAAATAATTGTAGAACTGGCTTCCTTGGCACCACTCTCTATCCATCTTCCTTACTGCTTCTAGAGTTAACTTTCTAAAATACAAGTCACCTCCTTGCTTAAAAATCTGCATAAAGCAGTATTTTATTTTGTGTAAAAAACAGCTAAACAATTTTCTGAAATGCAGAGTCTCTACATTTTCCACCCTTTCTTATGATTCAGCACACCTGGGGTGAGGCTCAGAAATCTACATTTTAAATCAGTACCCTAGGTGATTTTTAAGCACATAGTTTGAAGAATCAACTGTGAGCAACACTGGCTTAGCAGACAAATCCAGAGTGTTAGCATGCAATACCTTACATACAAGGTCCTTTAAAGTTTCATTTTGGGGAAAAGATCAAGTGCTAAAATTTGGATGTATTAGTTTGACATGTTCAGTAGTCACACATGAAGATATCAGGTAGGCAAATGGCTGTATGAGTCTGGAGTTGAAGGGAAAAGTCTGGGCTGGAGACAGACATTGGGATCAATCAGCATAGGGATAATTTTTCTAAGGCCGTAAGACTGAATTAGATCATCAAAGAAGTAAGTATAAACAGTAGGATATATACCAGTATATAAACAAGAGGGAAAAGGTTCAATTACTGAGCCCTGGGACCCTGATGTTAAAAACTCAAGAAGAGGAAAATAAAAAGAAACCAGTGAGGAAGATCAAGAGAGTGTGGTGTTCTGAAAGCCAAGTGAAGGAAGTATTTACAAGACAACAGAGTGATCAACTGTCAAATGCTACAGATTGATCAAGTAAAATAGGGACTGAAAATTCAGCTTTAGCAACCTATAGGTCATCGTTAATATTTATGAGAGATGTTTTGGTAGAGTGATGGAGGCAAAAGATTAACTGGATTAGATATAAGGAAGAATAGGAGAAGGAAACTCATTGGAAGAGTTTTCCTGCAAAAGGAAGAGAATAATGTTTGGTAGCTGAAGGAGAGAGTGAAATCAACAAAGTATGTTGGTTTTATTTTAAGATGGGAGAAATAATAGCATTTTTGCATGCTGATGGGAATGATTCAATAGAGACAGAAAGAGGGAAAAATAATGGTTTAAGAGGGATGGGGGAGAAGTGCTGGATCTTGCCCTTGACTGGGCAAGATTAGACTGGATCTACTGGATCTTGTGCACAAAAGAGGGTTTTGATCCTGAATAGGAGTGCAGATTCCTAGTAACAAAAGGAAAAGTCCATTATGGTTTGGACACAACATGAGTACACGTGGTGGTGGCAGTCTGAGAAAGTTTTCTCAGAAAATTAAGGAGGAAGGTCATCAGCTGAAAGTGAGGATGGGGGAAGAGGTACTGGAAGGCTGAGATGAGACAAAAAGTTATGAGCCAGTCATCCAGAAGCCAGGGAGAATGAAAGACTGTTTGCCAGATGGATTATTTAGTTATGATATCCATTCTTTTCCCTTGAAATTTGCTAGCAAATTTCTACCGTCCTTGATGTCAATCAGGACCTCTGGTGGCATAGTGATTAAAGCATTCAACTGCTTACCAGAAGATCAGAGGTTCAAACCTACTAGCCACTCCATGATTGAAAGATGAGGCAGTCTGCGTCCATTGGCGTCCATAAAGATTTATGGCCTTGGTGACCCTATGAGCCCTGGGACCGTGATGTTAAAAACTCAAGAAGAGGAAAATAAAAAGAAACCAGTGAGGAAGATCAAGAGAGTGTGGTGTTCTGAAAGCCAAGTTCTACTCTTTCCTAAAGGGTCTCTGAGTCCGAATCAACTTGATGGCAGTGGGCTTGGGTTTGGTTGATGTCAATCAGTTTTCATTAAAAATAATCAGGACAAAGAGACAATAGAACGTAATCAATAAGAGAGAAAGTGCTCTAGGTTCTAATCTTTGTTTTGTCATTTACTAGCTATTTGCCTATACAAGTGATTTATCATCATTGTGCTTCATATAGCACATTTAACCAATTCATGGCATTAAATAAGTGCTAAATAAATGCTATTATTATCATTAAATATGTTCACACCTAACCACTGAAATTCCTAGGAAGATTTTTGAACAAGTTAGAATATTCTAGTGTTAAGTGTTTTAAGTACATAGCTCTGAAACTTTTTATCTGTAAGGCACTTACAATGCTTTTAAAACAGAGGATTCATTTCCAAGCAACTGTTCTTCCAAATGCTCTCGACATAACAAATGTATCTTTTAAAAGACAGTTATTTATTTATTTTTTTTCTATCAAAAGCACTGTCTTTAGGAAGGGGCAGATTAAATGTCCCTTTACTAAATATCTTCTAAGCAGAATGCTACTAAGAGTCACTCGTCATCACAGAAAAGGTCAACACTTTGGAATATATAAACTTTTATAAGGGAAAATATGTAGCTCATTGTGAAATTTGACAATTCTTTTTAAGTACTTCGCAGTCAGCAAATCACTGTATGGTGAAAAAGATTTTCATGGTCATGTCTCATCATATTGTAAAGTATCATTCAAATTCTACTATATTTTAAGGGTTCTGTGCTAAAAATTACCACAGCAATGACATCTTGCACAGCTTTATTCACTTAAGACTTCAACTTCTTTGCTATAATATGTAACCTGTGAATGAATTTCATATGTGATGTTATCTACAATCTTATCCTGAAGTTTTTTTTTGTTTGTTTGTTTGTTTGTTTTAATGTCATAGAAGCAATCCTATCAATGGTATATATAGCTTTTCCATAAAACATTCTTTATAGTAAAGAAGGCAATTAATATTGAGAATATATCTTCTCTTAGTAGCTAAGGCATTTGGCCACTAATGAGAAGGTCAGCAGTTTGAACCCACCAGCCCCTCTGTGGGAGAAAGATGAGGCAGTCTGCTTCTGCAAAGATTTACAGTCTTGCTTCTGGATACAAGATGGTGGACTAGGCAGACACATTACCCAGACCTTCTACAACAAAGACTTGAAAAAACAAGGGAAACAGCTACAGATAACTATCCTGGATCCCAGAGCTTCAAAGAAGAGGATAAAGTAGATCAAATACAGATGGGAGGAAGAGATTGAATGGAAACAATGAACAAGGAGCAATCAACTGTTAACTGGCATAGTGTGGCCATTTTGAATTATTGCAAGCAGCATTCCAATCAGACCAGGAACCAGATAATTGGCTCCACTTGTCCAGGACACTAGCACCCACATGGACCAGAGAGATATGCAGGGGCACAACCTCCCAGTGACCTGAAACACAGGTCTTCTCACCCCCTCTGACCCTAGGGCTAGGCCAATTCCCCCAATGCCAGTCAGTACTAGGCTTCTTTTTTGTTGTTGTTTTTGTAAATTCTTCTGCTTATTTCTTCCATCTTCCCGAAGAACAGGAACACCCCCTCACCATTTGTGCAGGTAGGAGCCCCCATCCCCACCTCTCCCTGGTTGAAACTGCACACTCTGGAGCAGGTGTGTTTGGTGGCTCACACTGTTGACAGTACTGTACTGCTTTTTTTTTTTTCTTTTCTCTTCCTTTTATTTCTTTTTCCTTATCCTTAGTCCTTCTCTCTTCCCCACCTTGCTTTCCTGTTCTTTCTTTTCCCTTCCACACTATACATATATTTTTTTCATCTTCTTCTTTCCTTTATTTTTTTGTTCCCACCTCCACGTCCATACCCAGCAGTGGGAACTATCCCAGGGTGAGCTCTGTGGTTCTGCTGCAGCTGTGCTTGGCAGCTAACACTTGTACCATTTTCTTCCTTCCTTCCTTTCTTCTCACTTTTTCTTTTTCTTTCTTCCTTTCTTCTCAGTCCTTCCCTCTCACTACCCTGCTTTTTTCCCCTTTTTCTCCTATTTCCCTGCATCATTATTATTTTCTTTTCCTTCTTCTTCCCTTTTTTTTAATGCAGGCTAAGTGAATACCTTGCCCTCCCCCACTCTGAAGTTCAGCAGTACCACCCATGACCCTCCATATTTGGGGGTGCATGCTTCCACAGAATGACTGCCACATTTCCACCACACCCATGTTTGATGTAGTAATAGACATGCCACTTTATTTTTTCCCTGCTTGTTGGTTTCTCTTCCTCTTCTCCTTTTCTTTTCTTTTTCCCTCCTTTTTAGGTCTCCTTGCTCCTCTCTTCCTCTCCTTTTATTTTCCTTTTTTTTTTAATTTTTCATTTCTTTTTTCCTCTCCCCTTATTCAGCCCCCTTGTTTTTGCTATTTTTCCCCAGCAGTTGGGGACCAGTGACCCTACCCAACCATACTCAGCCACACTTGCTGCCCCATCCACTGGGCAAGTGTCACTGCCAGCTCCAGCACTACTGAATCAACTGTGGACAGCAATCAAAACCCACTCAGACTGCCCTCAGCTGCTCTGCATGATCAGTGATCAAAGACTCATGCCTACACTCCCACCAGCTGCCAAATCTGACCAGAAACAGGTAGTGAGTGCTCTAGTGCTTCCAAACTAGGGACCAGAATAACAAGACCACCCTGTTGCCTGGAAATGTTAAAACCTAACAACAACAACAACAACAACAACAAAAAAAAAACAGAGTGAAGCAAACTGACATATAATCCACAAAATTAATATAATAATACTGCAATGTCTCAGAGACAACAGATAACTTCAAATCATATGCACAGGAAAACAGGACATGAGCAAAGCACAGGGCCAGAAAATCTTCCAGAGGAAGATATGCTAGTAGAATTGCCTGATAAGGAATTAAAAATAATTTTATTCAGGAACCTTCAATGGATTGTGAGAAAGCTTGAGGAAATCACAGTAAAAATGAAGAAAACACAGACAAAAACTCAAGAAGAATTCCAAAAAACAATATAAGAACAAATTGACAAAATAAATGGAAAATTAGAACCACACAAAAAGAGAAAATAGAAATAGAAAAGACTAGTACTAAAATTTCAGAAATGGATAATGCACTGGAAGGATGAAGGAATTGAACTGAATCAATGGAGCACAGAAGTAGCAAGACTGAAGACAAATCTCTAAACACCAATTGGTTGGAGGAACAATCACAAAGTATTAAGCAAAATGAAGAAAGCTTAAAACTCATTTGGGACACTATGAAGAGAAATAATTTATGTGTGATTGGAATTCCAGAATAGGAAGAGATTAAAAAAAGAGCACTGAGAAAATTGTCAAAGATGTGTTAAAAAAAAACTTCCCTAATATCATGAAAGACAAGAAGATATGCATCCAGGAATCTCAACAAACTCCAAATAGAATAGACGCCAAAAGAAAAACACTAGGACATATCATAATATCATGATGATCAAGTAGGATTCATATCAGGTATGCAAGAATGGTTCAACATTAGAAAAACGATCAATGTAATCCACCCCATAAATAAAACAAAGGAAAAGAACGACATGATCATATTAGCTAACACAGAAAAGGCATTTGACAAAATCAAACACCCATTCCTGATAAAACTGCTCAGTAGAGGCAAAATTCCTCTACATAATTAAGGGCATATATACAAAACAATGGCCAATATTTTTCTCAAGGGATAGAAACTGACAACATTCTCTTTGTGAATGGGAGTCAGACAAAGATGCCCTTTATCACCATTCCTATTTAATATTGTATTGGAAGTTCCAGCCAGAGCAATAAGGCAAAAAAGGGAAATAAAACCCAACCAAATTGACAAACAATAAGTAAAGCTATATTTGCAGGTGATATGATCCTATACATAGAAAACTCTAAAGACTCAACAAGAAAACTACTGGAAGACTAACTAGATGATTGGCATATCCTAAAAATTAAATATTTATGTGCATTAAAAGCCTTTGTCAAAAGAGTAAAAAGAGAACCTACAGATTGGGAAAAAATCATGCAAGGGACGAATCTTCAAAATTCATAGGAAACTTCAACACCCCAATGACAATAAGACAAGCAATCCAATTGAAAAATAGTCAGAGAACATGAACAGATACTTCACCAAGAAGACGTTCGGGCAGCCAACAAAGACATGAAGAAATGTTTGCAATCATTAAGCTTCAGAGAGTTGCCAATCAAAATAACAATGAGATACCATCTCATCCCATCATTAATAGCAAAGTTCAAAAAAACAAACAAACAAACAAAAACCCACAAATGCTAGCAAGGGTGTGGAAGAGACCAGAAACCTCACACACTGCTGGTAGGATTATAAAATGATACAACCACTGTAAAGCATTATGATGCTTTCTTAAGAAGTTGGAAATAGAAATACCAGCAATCTCACTACTAGGTATATATCCTAGAAAAATAAGACCCATGACACAAACAGATATATGCACACCCATGTTCATCACAGCATTATTCACAATAGCAAAAAAGATGGAAATAATCTAAGTGTCCATCAATGGGTAAGCGGATAAACAAACTATGGTACATACACACAATGGAATACTATGCAATGTTAAAGAATAATGATGAATCTGCATAATATAGATGAACCTAGAGGACATTATGCTGAGTGAAATTAGCCAATACAAGAGGACAAATATCATAGGAAGAGTACTACTGTAAAAATTTTTAAGAAAAGGTTTAGACACAGAAAGAATTGTTCTTTGAAGTGTACCAGGGGTGGGAGGGGAAAGGAGGGGCAATCATTAACTAGAGGGTAGACATGAATTAACTTTGGTGAAGGGAAGAACAATATACAATATAAGGGGGAGGTCAGCAAAAATAATCAAGGCAGTTTAAGAGATAGGGAGGACCACAAGAGTTAAATGCAACAAAAGTGAATACTATTACATATGTGATCCTACAATAATAGTAATAACAATAATTTAGGAGTAGATACATAGACGGAAACTCAGGCTGAACAGGATAGGAATGTGAATGGGACTACACCCACAAATATATATAGGTTTGACCAAGGCTGTCTCTACTTACATATTTATATGTGCTACAAATACATTCACAAATGTAATAGAGCACACAGGGGACAAAGTTATGAAAACATCTTAGATAACCAAACACCTTGAAGAAATGACTTGCTGGATACAGAAACTCAGGACCACAGTCTTGGGGGACACTAAGGTCAATCAACATAAAACAGTACACATAAGCAATGTTTCACATCTTTAGTAAATAGCAATTGGAGTCTTAAAAGCTTGTGAGAGGTCATCTAAGGTACAAGTATTGGTCTCTCACCATCCAGGGTAAAGAAGAGTGAAGAAAATCAAAGACACAGGAAGCAAATAGTCTGAAGGCCTAATGGAGCATGTGAACCCCAGCCTCCACAAAACTGACACCCAGAAGAACTAGATGGTGCCTGGCTACCGCTACTGACCATTCTAAAAGGGATCACAATAAGAGGTCCCAGGCAGAGTGGGAAAGAATGTGGAACAAAACTCAAAATTATAAAAAGGATCAGCTTTATTGGTCTGATGAAGGCTGGTGGAACCTCTGAGACTATAGTCCTTAGACATCCTTCAAACTAGTAACTGAACTTAACCTCCATGACTCAACTAGCAACCAAACGATATATAGACCTATAAGGTGAACAGTAATATTAGGAGAGTTGGGAACTCTGGTAGCCTAAGGCACTTGACTGCTAACCAGAAAGCTGGAAGTTCAAACCCACCAGCCACTCCTCGGAAGGAAGGTTGGGCAATCTACTTCCATAGTGATACCACCTCAGAAACCCAAGGAGGGGTCGCTATGAGTCAGGTCTGACTTGATGGCACATAACAACAACTATATATATATATGTATATATATATGTATGTATGTATGTATATGTATATATGTATACACATACATACACACATATATATGTGCATGTGTGTATGTATGTGTGTGTATGTGTGTGTGTGTATATATATATATATATGATATATTTATAGCTTTAAAAACCCTATGGAGCGCTCCTCTGTCTACAGGGTCACTATGAGTCGACTCCAATGGCAGTGGGTTTTGGTTATACAGCTTTGCTTTATTGACTCTGTTCAGTATATTTCATTATTGAAACAGAACCTCACAACCAGGAAAACCCCATCATAAAGCACTTGGTGATGATGAGTTCATGTTAACTGAGATAAAATGTAAATGTAAAATAGATTTTTGTCCTTCAGCCACTCCTACCCTCAAAGGTAGAGGTGAGGCTGGGCAGAGAAAAGGCGGCCAGCTCTTAATCTGATTAATCAGATTAGTTTTAATTTGCACCAATCTCTCTGGGAGGGCCAACAAAACCAGTAGACTAATCTCTGCCTCCTGTGCAGAGAGTCCAAGAATCATTCCCTAGTAGTTTAAACCTAGTAGTGTAATATCAGGAAGCTCTGATAGCATAGTGCCTAAGGCACTTGACTGCTAACCAGAAGGTGGGCGGTTCAAACCCACCAGCCACTCCTCGGAAGGAAGGTTGGGCAATCTACTTCCATAGTGATACTGCCTCAGCAATCCAAGGAGGGGTCGCTATGAGTCAGGTCCAACTAGACGGCACATAACAACAATAACAACAGTGTAATATCAAAACTCAGACCACATGTATTTGGACTGCACAGTAGATTCTGAGATGTAAAATGAAAACACTATGTAAGCCTGGGTCAATCAAAATTGTGACCTTACATTTTATACAATTGAATTTTGGGGATCTCACTTACAACTTTATGACAGGAATTCACTGTAATATAAAGCAATATATATGAAATTCTAAGAGCTCTGCTGGCTTAGGAGTTAAAGGATGCATCTGTTAACCAAAAGGTTGGCAGTTTGAAAGCACCACTGGCTCTATGGAAGAAAGATGAGGCAGTCTGCTTCTGTAAAGATTTATAGCCTTAGAAGGCCTCTGAGCAGTTCTACTATGTCCTAAAAGGGGTCCCTATGGGTCAGAATTCACTCGATGGCAGTGGATCTGGGTATATGAAATTGTGTTCTTTTGTATGTCTAGAAAAACTCCTACACTATAATTTTTTCTAATACTTATTTCTTTGAATTTCAACAGTGTATCCTATGTGTATTCCAGAAGTATTTGCTGAAATGCATTTAAGCTTGCCATCAAGTTATTTCAGAAGTATTATTTCTGCCATTTATACAATGGTAGGAAGAACAACAAGAACCTGTGTCTGTGAATTTTCATTTGCGACTTGAAAACCCTCAAAGTAGGCTTCTAAACACTTTTCATTAGGTTCAGTGAAATTAAACTATTAGATTGAATATTTCATAACCTTAAATATTTCTGAAAAATATTGTAGAGGGTTTGCTTTCAGGTTCTGAGTACTAAGCTATTAAATATCTTGTTTACAATGATGTTTTCATGTTTTAACTAATATCTCCAGAAAAACATATTCTTTGAGCAAGGTTCATCTTTAATGATTTTGTTAGTGTTAGATGCCATTGAGTTGGTTCCAACTCATAGTGACCCTGTGCACAACAGAATGCAATACTGCCCAGTCCTACGTCAACCTCACAATCATTGCTATGCTTGAGCTCTTTGTTGCAGCCACTGTGTCAGTCCATCTTGTTGAGGGTCTTTGTGTTTTTCACTGACCCTCTACTTTACCAAGCATTATGTCCTTCTCCAGGGAATGGAGCCTCCTGATAACGTGTGCAGAGGACATGAGACAAAGTCTTTGATGATAATGGATATAAAGCCATATTCTAAAGAGTTTTGGTAGTTCTATTTTCTTTTTTTTTAATTTCTTGACAGATCTGATTACATTGTCAGGCTAAGGAGAAATTTCAGCTCTGCCATTTTTCTTCTTGTTCATTTGTGTTTAAATTGTTGATATTATCTTCAATCTGTGGTTTTGTTGTGAGTCCAGATAAACTAAAATACTTTGCCATGTCCTAAATATGAATTAAGGAGTGAGGCGACACTTGTCAACACCTCTGCCCACAGAGCTCAGGCTCTTCCCTCAGGGGACCTTGCACACCATAAGCGGTATAAGCCTTTGGCATAGGCATTGAGAGAGCATTATAATACTGGTATAACTGATATTGATGATTCATTTTTTATTTTTAAGTAAAAAGAAATATAAATGGAAGTCCTGACAGTGTCTTCATGTACTTCAAAGCACAACTCCCAGGGTGTGTGCATCTCACCAGAAAACCAGTGTTCTAGTGTTATTTGCAGGAAATGGCTTACTCAAGTCCTAATCAATGCTCTTGACTCATGGGGCTGCTGTCTTTTCTTGCCAGCCTCCTTTCTTGTAAGTGAACACAATATATATAATTTGAAATTAAAATCTCATATCATCAATCATGTTACCAGCTCTTTAGGTGTTCTCTCTGTACAAAATGCATCTAATCTCTGTGAAAATCCACTTTGCATGGTGCTCTGAGGTTAATCCTATCTAAATACTGCTTTCATTACTCCTTCATTTAATAATCATATATTTACTTGTTTAGATCAAAATTCTTCTATCTATTTTCCCCCTAAATTCTTTTATGTAGCTTTCATAA
Organism: Orycteropus afer afer; assembly: GCF_000298275.1. Lineage (NCBI taxonomy): Eukaryota > Metazoa > Chordata > Mammalia > Tubulidentata > Orycteropodidae > Orycteropus > Orycteropus afer. The sequence goes on from NW_006921634.1 coordinate 15,363,661, forward strand.
TCTTGCTTAACTTGGTTCCAGTCTACCCATTGACACATTGCTTTCTGCCACCCCCTTAGCCTATCATGCCCAGATTGTTTTCATGGCCTCTTAGTATCTATGCCTCAATTGTTCCTACACACTGCTAATACATTAATTTTCCTAAAGATTCAAATATGTCACCACTCAAATATCTTTAGAAACTTCTCACTCTCTACTGAATTAACTGCAAGCAACACATTTTGTCATTCTGTGTTTTTTCGACATTATCTTTTTTTTTTTTTTTTGACATTCACTTGTCACCATTCCTTTATAACAGAGGTTCCTAACTTTTTTCGGGGTGGAAGTTATTGATCCCTTTGGAAACCTGACAAAAGTGATATTCACTCATCCCCCCTCTCAATACAAAAATATTATATAAAATAATAAGGAACAAAAATCTTCACATCTGAACCAATAAGCAGCATCTCAATAAATGGAGAAAAGATTGAAGTTGTCAAAGACTTCATATTACTTCGTTCTATAATCAGCACCAATGGAAGCAGCAGACAAGATATCAGGTGATGTACAGCACTGGGCAAATCAGCTGCAAAGGACCTCTTTCAAGGGCTGAAGAGCAAAGACATCTCCTTGAAGACTAAGGTGAACCTGACACAAGCCACGGCACTTTTCAATAGCCTCATATGCATGCAAGAGCTGGGCAATGAATAAGGAAGACAGAAGAACAGTCGATGCTTTTGAGTTGTGGTGCTGGCGAAGAATGCTGGAAGCACCACAGACTGCTAAAAGAATGAACAAATCTGTCCTGGAAGAAGTGCAGCCAGAATGCTCCTTGGGAGCGAGAATGGCCAGACTTCGTTCACCTGCTCTAGTCATGTTGTCAGAAGGGACCATTCCCTGGAGAAAGATACGCTTGGTAAATTGGAGGGTCAACAACAAAGGGGAAAAGGGGAAGGCCCTCAACAAGATGGATGGACACAATGGCTACAATGATGGACTCAGGTATAGCAAGGATTGTGGAGCTGGCACAAGATTGGGCAGTGTTTTGTTCTGCTGTACATAGGATCAATATGAGTCAGAGACAACTCAACAGCACTTAACAATAAGGATTTTTGGATTCCTGACAATTTTATGCTCTAGCCAAATTATACTTCTGCTCATTCTGTACTTTTTATTACAATAGCCCATATCACAACTCTTGCTATCAATATATGCATTTTTAGCAGTCTATATAATATACTGTCTTCTCTACAAAAGAATTTTTTATGCCCTAGTTAAATATAATCTTTTTTCCCTTTGAAATCCAAACCACACTCATCTTGTATTACCTATCTTATACTGATAGGCTGGGATTAAAACTCTACAAGGGTAGGAATATGGTCATTTATCTTTGGTATTCCTCTGTAGAACCCACCATAGTAGTAAATGTTTATTAACATAGTAAGAATAAATAATAACAGATGTTTAATAAACATTTATCATAATTTTCAGGGCTGCTGCCTGGCAAAATTCCACCAAGCATCACGCTCAAAATAGTCTGTGAATTCATTTCTAAGTACATGTCCACAGTCTCTTAGCTAAAACCCTTTGGGTGATATGTATTTCAGAATTCAGAATTGTTTGGATTTTAGAAAGATGATACAGAGCAACATATTAATATTTCTGCAGTAAAAGGTATTAGTACTCACAGTCTAAAATTTCCTCATGTGAGCTTAAGTCAGCTTTTGCTGCCAAAGGAATTCAGATCAGGTCAGGTCAGCTATTGCTGACAAGAGATTTATGACAAAACTTTTTGTTTGTAGACGTCTTTTGGTCTTTTGGAGATTGAGATTGTGAGTGAAGAATTGTGGGCCTGTCAGTTCTTGACTCTAATCAAGCTGTATTTTTCAATTCATGGTGCAGAGTGACCTCAAGCTTTTCTCCTCAATTTTTCTGTATCTGTGTCATTCTTTGTTGGTCTCTTTCAACTTCCTCAGGTGCCAGTAGGTGGAAAGTGGTGCAGGATAGCTCTTAGATAGCACTGGGAGAGTAGAAGCTAGCTGAGACTAGGTAAAAGCAGCATGATACTAAGTCAGACACCACGTCAATGTGTAATGACTAGCCTCCTCACTAAATTCCTTGCTTAAAGAAGGAATGAATAGATACAAAGCATATCATTCAAATATGGATGTCCTCCATTATCTCAGTAAGCCTGGTCTTTTTTTATAATTTTGAGTTTTGGTTCACATTTTTCTCCCACTCTATCTGGGATCTCCCAATATGATCCCTTTCAGAGTGGTCAGCAGTTGTAGCTGGGGACTACCTAGTTTTTCTGGCCTCAGGATCATGGAGACTGAGATTCATGTGGTCTATTAGTCCTCTGGACTAATTGTTTCCATTCACCTTTGACTTTCTTCACTCTTCTTTGCTTAGGATGGGGAAAGACCAATACTTGCACCTTAGACTCATTTGTCAAAGTGTTTGGTAATTGCTAAGAATTTTTCATAACTTTGCCCTCTGGATATACTCTACCATATTCATAGACGTATTTGCAGCACATACAAATACATACATAGAAATCTCTGCCAAATCTATATATATTCGTGAGTGTAGTCCAATTCACCTTCCAACATCTGTTCAGCTTGTGTGTCTATCTATGTTTCTACTCAAAAACCAAAAAAAGAAAAAAAAAA
>NW_006921634.1:15366826-15368728 GCF_000298275.1 Orycteropus afer afer
CCAGACCTGAAGGGCAGCTAGGGGCCATAGTCTCAATGGTTCCATCAGGCTCTATCAGACCAGCAAACCTGGTCCCCCCCCCCTTTTTTTTTAATGACTTTAAGTTTTGTTCCACACTGTTCTCCCAACTCCATCCAGGATCTCCTACAGATATCCCCCTCCAAGTGGTAGACAGTGGTAGCTGGGCACCATCTAGTTCTTCTGGTCCATAGTTGTATAGGCTGAGGATTGCATGGTGTACCAGTCACTTGGACTGATTGTTTCCATGTATCTTTGGTTTTCTTCATTCTTCTTTGCTCTGGACGAGGAGAGACCCATTGTTGCATCTAGAAGGCCACATATAAGCTTTTAAAATCCCAGTTGCTACTTGTCAAAGTAGGATGTGGAATAATGTTTTTGTGTAGTATGTTATGCCAATTGAGTTTGATATCCTCTGCGACTATGGTCCCAAGCCCACAGATCCAACTACTCACTCCCTCTGGGTAGCTGGCTATGGCCAAGAAGTAACTACAACCTTCCCCCCGTCAGCTCTACCATGTATCTGGGAACTCTTATAGAACATACAAATACACTTGTAGAAACACTGGTAACCCTATACATTGTCCTGAGCACACTCTCCCTACATAGACATATCTAATAGTTCAGCCTGTGCACCCATCTCTTGTTGTTGTTAGGTGCCATCAAGTCATCTTCAACTTATAGAGACCCCATGCACAGCAGAACAAAACACTGCCCAGTCCCACTCCAGCTCCATGATCCTTGCTAGTTCCAGGATCCTTGAGCCCATTGCCACAGCCACTGTGTCAATCCATCTCGTTGAGGGCCTTCCCTTCTTTCATCCCCCTCCATCTTACCAAGCATGACATCCTTCTCCAGGGAATGGTCCTTTCTGACAATGTGACCAAAGGAGGTGAGAACAAGTCTGGCCAGTCTCACTTCCAAGGAACATTCCAGTTGCACTTCCTCCAGGATAGATTTGTTAGATCATTCAGCAGTCCATGGCACTTGCAGCATTCTTCACCAGCACCACAACTCAAAATCATCAACTTTTCTTCGGTCTTCCTTATTCATTGTCCAGCTCTCACATGCATATGAGGCTATTGAACATACCACAGCTTGTGTCAGGCACACCTTAGTCCTCAAGAGACATCTTTGCTCTTCAGCACTTGAAAGAGATCCTTTGCACCCATCTACCTACCTATGTATCAATGTTTGAAGCCTATAAATCTTTATAGAAGCAGACTGCCTTATCTTTTTTCTGCAGAGCAGCCAGTGGATTCAAACTACCAACGTTTTGGTTAGCAGCCAAATGCCTTAACCAATACACCACCAAAGCTCCTAATCTATTAATAATCTACCCATAAACTCACTGCCATCAAGTCTGACTGACTCATAGCAACCCCTCCTTGGGTTTCCAAGGCAGTATCACTACAGTACATAATAATATTTACCTTTGTTTCCTTTAACTCTTGTATTCCTCCTGGAGTCTTCCTTTGCCTTGATTATTTTGTGATGCTTTCCCAGTTATTGTATATTGCCTTTCTTTAACCCAAGTCAGTATGTGTCTATCCTTTAGTTAGTGATCTACCCTTCCTTTCCTTCCTACCCCCAGTAGCCTTCAAAGAATGTTTTGTTCTTTGTGTAAACATTTTCTTGACCTTTTGTAGTAGTGGTCCCATACAATATTTGTCCTTTTGTGACTGACTAATTTCACTCAAGGGAGCTCTGGTAGCATAGTGCCTAAGGCCTTCGGCTGCTAACCAGAAGGCTGGTGGTTCAAACCCACCAGCCACTCCTTGGAAGGAAGACTGGGTAATCTACTTCCATAGAGATAACACCTCGGAAACCCAAGGAGGGGTCGCTATGAGTTTAAATTGCCTTGATGGTAATGAGGTTGGTTTG
>NW_006921634.1:15369044-15370659 GCF_000298275.1 Orycteropus afer afer
TAATGGTTAATGAAAGGAGTTCTGGTGTCTCAGTGCCCATAGCATCTGACTGCTAATCAGAAGGTTGCTGGTTCAAACCCACCAGCTGCTCTGTGGAGTGAAGATGAAGCAATCTACTTCCAAAAACATTTACCACCTTGAAAACCAAAGGGGGTCATTATGAGTCAGAACTGACTCGATTGCCGTGGGTTTGGTTTTATGGGTTTAATGACTAATGATCACAAACACTTCTTCATGTGTTTGTTGACTGCCTGAATGTCTTCTTGGTGAAGTATCTGTTCATGTCCACTGACCATTTTTCATTTGGATTGTTTGTCTTTTTGTTGTTGAGATGTTGAAATTTTCTACAAATTTTAGATACTAGTCTCTTGTCAAATATGTAGTTGCCAAAATTTTTTCCCAATTTATAGGTTCTCTTTTTACTCTTCTTGAGAAGTTTGTGGGTTTGCATACATGTTTAATTTTCAGGAGATCCCAGTCATCTAGTTTGTCTTCTGTAGTTTGGTATATATAAACATATATTTATATAATTTTCTATACCTAGCAATGCCAAATAGGTGAAATTATTTTTACCCAAAATAAGATCATTATTTTCTTTTTCACAATTCACATTATCTTTGATACTCTTCAGGTCTGTAATATAGATAGCCCAATCTTTTTAAAGGTCACATGGTATTCCACAGCAACAGTATACCACAATTTATTAATCTCTTATTAATAAATGATATATGGGTTATTTTCAGTTTCTCACATTCTCCTACAAGTATCTCTACAAATCTCTGGAGTTTTTCTGAGGAGCAGGTGTAGAATTGCTGGGTCAACATAATGCATAGTTTTAATAGATCATACCAAATTGCCCTCACATCCTCAAATTAACATTATTGTTTTATCAATATGTTGGAATAACCACATTATTTCAATCAGTAACAACTATTAGTGAATTAAGTATTTTTCATATGTTTATGGAAACATTAGCTTAGTTTTTTTCTTGGATGCTTGTCTTTTTCTTGGTGGTTTGTAAGAATACTTTGTATATTATTAACAACATTATTTGGGCATACACACATGCACACACACACATGTGCATGCACACACACACACTCATAGAGTTTTTAATCTCATCAGGGAATTATATTATAGTGTCCTGATTTGTTTATCATTTTACTTTATAGAATGTTTTCCATGTAACTATATGTATCTATACAAAACTCACTGCCAGTGAGTTGATTCTAACTCATAGTGACTCTCATTGGGTTTCAAAGGCTGTAAATTTTTACAGAAGCAGATTTCCACATTTTTCTCCCATGGAGTGGCTACTGGGTTCAAACCACCAATCTTTAGGTTAGCAGCCAAATGCCTTAACCACTATACCACCAGAGCTCTTTTTTGCCTTTACAGAATAAGTTTAAAATTTATTTTTGTAGCAAAAACCAAAAATCAAACCCACTGCCATAGAGCCATATCTAAATCATAGCGACCTCTCCTTGGGTTTCCGAGGTGGTATCACTATAGAAGTAGGTTACCCAACCTTCCTTCCGAGGAGTGGCTGGTGGGTTTGAACCTCCAGCCTTCTGGTTAGCAGTCAAATGCCTTAGGCACCACTCTACCAGAGCTC
>NW_006921634.1:15371184-15372349 GCF_000298275.1 Orycteropus afer afer
TTTTTTTTAAATATGTGAATAAAATCCTACAAGCTCCAATAAACCATCTCTTATCACTAGTGGAGAACAAGATAAATAATCTTTATCAGAGCTGCCCATTACTTTGTGTGTTACTTAATTTCTGAGTCTATGTTTATACACCTATAGAGTGGGAATGACAAATTCTACTTTCTGAGATTGTTGTGAACAATAAAATAATGATAAAGCATTTGGCACAATTTCTGTTACAGATACAAAATCAGTAATGACAGTTATTGGCATTTTCTTCCCTGATCCAAATGTGCAACACATAATTTTATCAGGTACTAAACTTCCACATGCACTGCTAGCTCCTTGAAATCAAGGACTGTGCCTTTACTGTAAAGGTAGCACCTGGTACAAGTTAAGAGCATGGGCTCAGAAACCAGACTTCCTGGACTTTTGAATTCTGCTCTATTGCTCACTAACTACATGACCCTCCTCTGTAAAATGTGTAAAATAGAACTTGCTCTATAGGATTGCTGTTGAAAGGGTTAAATGAGTTAGTATATGTAAAGGCATTAGAAGAGCACCTGAATTTAGTAAATAATAATGACCACCATTAATTTTTAATTTTATTTTTTATGTATCCCACAAATTTTACAGCACACTTTTGAACTCATGGTCCATACTCAGCTACTTGTTTATTCAATGTCATTAATAAATCACTTTATCACAGAAGAGTATGTGATATTAAAAGTATCTGCTTTTTCTGGGGATAAAAAGTGATTATTATTTAGTACAGTGCTTCTAGGAAAATAAAAAAGGATATTATTCCTTAAAGGATATGATTCATATAAAACACGTAACACAAGAGCTGAGGAAGTAATTGAGAATGATACCAAACACCTAAGTTGATAACTTCTCAAAACATTGAGCATGAAAATGTACTTGTTTGCTTTCTAGGAGAGAAATTAAAAGGAGAACACAATAGACAAGAGGAGCCCTGGTGTTGCAATGGTTAAGTGCTAGGCTGCTAACTGAAAGATTGGTGGTTTGAACCCTCCCAGCAGCGGTGTAGGAGGAAGACCTGGCAACCTGCTCAGAAACCCTTTGGGACAATTCCACTGTCATATGGGTTCACTATGAGTTGAAAATCTACTCGACAGCACCTAACAACAACAACATAAAAGAAAGCATAATTGTT
>NW_006921634.1:15372879-15374310 GCF_000298275.1 Orycteropus afer afer
CAATGCTTGGAGAATTTGCTTAGGTACCTGAACAAGTACTGGATCGAGACTTAAGTGCTTCCTGTCATAATGCAGTCATATTTTAAAAATATATTGGCTGACAATTCTTTGCTCAAATATTAAATGGAAGTGTAAACTAAATCATCACACAAAAGCAGAGATGCTTTGGGCTGAAGAAAGAAGGTGACTGAGGGTTTTAGGTAGCACAATTTGAAAATTATAACCTTGTACGATTTCACGCTTTTCCTTGAAAAATAATAAGATAATTATTATTTTTCAGTTCAAATACTAAACAATCTGGAGAGAGAGCATAGGAGTAAGAGCTAAAACACAGATATTGGAGTCTTACTCTCTGGCTTTGAATCTTGGCCTCAATACTTAATATTAAGTTATTTGTATATCAATCTGTAAAAATGCAGATTATATAATACCTCTACTCTGTAAGACACTAAAAAGGATTAAATGAGCTAGCATTGCACAGAGTCCCTGGGTAGGGCAAACAGTTAACAAGCTCGGTTCCTAACTAAAAGGTTGAAGGTTTGAGTCCACCTAAACATTCCTCAGAATAAAGGTCTCATGAGCTACCTCTAAAAAATCAGCCATTGGAAACCCTGTGGAACACAGTTGTTCTCTGACACACATGGAGTCATCACCAGTTGGAATCAACTTGATAGCAACTGGTTTTTAGCACTGAGCCAGTCATCATAGTGCATACAGAGGCACACCAATGTGAACCGGTGTTCCCTTTGGATGACCATGGTCCCATCCCATTGTGCATGAGGTCACCAGGAGTTGAGGGCTGACTCAAAGGCAGCTAACAACCATCTGCATTTTCAGGACTGGCAGGTCATTATTGCTTCATCCCTCTGGAACTTATCAAGGCATTTCCTGGCTACTTCCTGATTTACTACAATTCTACAAAACTTAGTAAAGGAGCATAATGAGCTATTCCACTGTTGTATAGCCAAGTCATTTTTTAGCTTAAACAGTTCAGTAAGCTTAAGAGAGAGCATGTCCCCACCTCCCACTTCCACTTTGTGAGTGGTTTCTTTTCCCTCTACCCCTTCTCTCTTCTGTCACCTATGAAGGGGAACTCAGCTGTTTTGGATGATTTCTCTATAGGCTTTATCTTCTCCCACTCCTAACTTGGAGAAGTACAAACTCTGACTCTTTGTCCCAATGTTACCATGTTTCACAGTGATAATTACAAATACCAATTAGTCACCATTTAAAATCCAAAGTTTCTGATGAATAAGATACATACAAAAAATCAGACCTAGTTCAATTATCTTCCATCAGAAGCCATTTTTAATAATTAACCCTACCTAGACTTGGGTAGCCACTCCTCAGAAGGAAGGTTGGGCAATCTACTTCCATAGTGATACTGCCTTGGAAACCCAAGGAGGGGTCACTTTGAGTTGGGGCCGACTC
>NW_006921634.1:15374660-15384929 GCF_000298275.1 Orycteropus afer afer
TCTTCCTTCCATGGAGTGACTGGTGAGTTTGAACCACCAACCTTCTGGTTAGCAGTCAAATGCCTTAGGCGTATCGTCACTTTATGTCATCTCTTATCTAATCCACTTTATCTCATTACCAATCTCTGTCCATAAATGTATTGTCTTCTTTTCAGACCTTTTCAATACCCACAAGCAATGCCCTACACTTCTAGAGTAGTTTCTTTTTCCTCTACTTCTCTGTCTCTCATACGGAGAGTAACCAAGCTTTCTTGGGTAATTCTTTCTTTCTTTCTTTCTTTTTTGTTTGCTTAAACGCAAATTTATTATCTGATGGAGGTCAAAAGCCCTAAAACAAAGGTGCCAACTGGGCTGAAATTTCTTCTGAAGGCTCAGGGAGAACTGGTTTCCTCACCTTTTCCATTTTCTACAGGACACCTGTATTACCGGGGTCATGGCTCCTACCTTCATCTTCAAGACCAGCAGTATAGTATCTTTAAAATCTTTCTCTCTCTCTCTTTCTGACTTCTGCTTCTATAGTCACATCTCCTACTGTAATTCTGACCCTACTGTCTTCCTCTTAAAAAGATTCTTGTGATTAAATATTATCCATCCCAATAATCCAGCATAATCTCCCCTTCTCAGTATCCTTAATTTAATCACAGCTGCAAAGTGCCTTTTGCTATGTAAAGTAATATATTCCCAGGTCCCAGAGATTAGAGCTTAGACATCTTTCAGTGCCATTATTTTGGCCTACGACATAGAGATTATGTGACTCAAGTTAAGCCAATGAGACTTCTTGTTGTTATTGTTGATAGATGCCATTGAGTCCATGCCTACTTATAGTGATCCTATGTAAAAGAGAATAAAAGAATAAAACGCTGCCCAGTCCTGCACTATTCTCACAATTGTTGCCATGATTGAGCTCATTATTGCAGCCACTGTGTCAATCCATTCCCTTCCTTTGCTGACTCTTTTCTTTACCAAGCACAATCTCTTTCTCTAGGAATTAGTCCATTCTGACAACATGACCAAAGTAGGTGAGATTAAGTCTGGACATTCTTGCTTCCATGGAACCTTCTGGCTGCATTTCTTCCAGGACAGATTTGTTAGTCCTTCTGGTAGTCCAAGGTATTCTTCACCAACACCACAACTCAAGAGTATCAACTCTTCGGTCTTCTTTATTCATTCTCCAGCTCTCACACACATATGAGACAATTAAAAATACCATTGCTTTGGTTGGATGCACCTTAGTCTTGAAAGAAACATCTTTGCTCTTCAGCATTTGAAAGAGGTCTTTTGCAGCAGATTTTCCTAGTGCAATACGTTGTCTGATTTCTTTTTCTTTTGCTTTTTTTTTTTTTAAATTGAGATTTGGGTGAAAATTTACAAAGTAAATTCACTTTCCATACAGCAGTTCACATACACTTTGTCTCATGACATTGACTACAATTTACCCCAATGCAACAGCTCCCCTCTCACTTCCTTCCAATAATTACCTCTTTTCTGTGTCCATCCCTCCATGCCCTCCTGCCCCCTGAGCTGTCTTCCTGTGCATTAACAGTCCTTCTTTCTATCATGATTGTTCTGTCCAAGAAGTGTGTCTATCTCAGGTAAATGTTCAGTTCATATGGCTATCTTTTGTTTGGCTGAAAGCCACAGGTATGGGTTCAATTCCAGACCTGAAGGGCAGCTAGAGGCCATAGTCTCAGTGGTTCCACCTGGCTCTATGAGACCAACAAACCTGATCCCTCCCCTTTACTTTTCCCCCAAATGATTTTAAGTTTTGTTCCACTGGCAATGCCTTCTTAAAAGACTTTATCTTCTCCTACCCCTAACTTTGAAGAGAAATGAGGGAATTGGCTTTTTTCCTCTAACCATGTCTTCTCATCACTGCTCTAAATGTAAAGTTAGTATTATTCATTGTTTTTTTTCCACACACTTCTAATAACCCCAAATCTTACATTCTCCTTTACAATTCACATTTACCTTTCTAGATGTTTCATTGATTACCTAACATTTTTTCATCAAACTGTCTATTATCTTTCTTTGAAACTTAAGCTGTATTTGTTATTATCAGAAAGAAAATATAGTGGTTAAGAAAATGAATTCTGGAGTCACACCACCTGGATATGAATTCTGGCTCTACCACTCCCTGTGTTAAGGTAAATTAACATCTTTGTGCCTTAGTTTCCTCATCTGAAAAATGGGGATAATCATATCATCTACACTGTTGCTATAAGCTGCTGTCAAATCAGTCACCAACTGATGGCAACCTCATGCACAATGGAATTGGACTGTTGTGATCCATAGGGTTTTCATTGACTGATTTTCGGAAGTTAATTGCCAGGTCTTTCTTCCTAATATCAATGTTAGAAGGATTACATGAGTTAAAATACTTAAAATGGTGTCTGGCACATAGAAAGTACTTTACAATGCCTTTATCTATTTCAGTGGAGCTTCAAAACTAAGACACATTAGGAAGAAATGCCTGCAGAAAAATCAGTCAATGACAACCCTATGGTTCACAACGGTCTGATCCCCTTGGGCATGGGATTGCCATGGTAGGTCCAGTTCAGTGGAAGCTAACAACAACAATTGCTGCCTTTATCCTTGGTAACATTAATATTCTTGTTGACTCTCCTGGCTTTCAACTTCTGGCCATATTGTATCAACACATAGACCTTGACCCAGCTTATCACAAATGATTACTTTAAGATGTCAAACCTGGTATTTCTCTCCAAATATAAAAGTCCTTTCCAGTCATATTTCTTATTTCTGAAACCTCTCAGAAGTTTTTATTATCTTAAATCACCAATTCTCTCTCTTAATTCACCTAAACATTAGCAACTTAATGTTCTCACCTTAAGTCTCACAGTTTCCTAATATTCAACTCTAGTTCTTCACTCTTTGAATACATACACACACACACACATATAGAAGTGATTCTCAATACATATGTTTATATCATCCATATCTTAAATAACTAAATAAAATTAATATTTTTCATGAAGTGTTTCCCTACACATTCTACATCCCTCTCCTCCTCAAGTACACAAACTCATAAACCACACAACTATCATATACTTTACTGAATCACTTCTCTAAGCATTTAGTGAGCATCTTGAAATCAGAAAACTCTGAAACAGGAAGCATGAAAGCACACATTCAGAGTGTTGGTTCTTTGTTTCTTTGTCTAGGAGGGATCTCAGTACTCTTGAAGGAACCCTGAACCTCATTTAAGCTGGCTATAAAATACAATTATTGCTAGAATAAAAACATGAAAAGATACTTAAATGTGTTCTTATCTTTAAATATAAATGTGTGACTGCTTAGAGCTTAGTGTAAGTACAAAGGGAAATTCAAAAATATTTTCTATGAAAGCTAAAATAGGAAACACACTACACAAGTCAATCCCAATTATTAAATACATAAATTAAGTGATTTTGAAAAGTGAAAGTTTTACTTAAAATACTTCTTCAGAAGTTATATTACTGTGATGTCTAAATTTTTAATTTGTTTCAAATTGTGTGCCCATTTCCTCTTATGTACTTGGAAAGATGCACTAAGCAATAAAGGAATTTAAAATTTTTTGTTTAGAATTATCATTGTACAAATATACATAAATATGCATATGGAGAAGAGAAAAAGTCATATAGAAAACAGTAACTATATTCTAGATGTGTGTGTATATATGCAGATATATGTATACACACAAATACTTATATAATTTCAACTATTTTTAACAATTTTCTTTTGGTGACAGGTTTAAAGTGCTTTATAAATACAATAGAAATATCAAAAAAAATTAGAACAAACTTTTTCTTTAATGCAACAGTAAATTAGCAATAGTAGCACTGTTCCCAAGATTATTATAATTTATGTCTAATATGAAAGTGTTAGTTACATGGTTGCAATTTCCATTTCTAACCAAATTCAATTTTGAGTAATATAAGCACATTGTTAAAACATCACTATGTATTGTAAGTTATATGAAAGTACCACTGTTTCTTAGAAGAAAGAAGGGATAATTAAAATCTATAAAATACTAGATGGTTTCCATTCACAATTTAACCAACAATAAAGGATCAGGAGGAGCCTACCTTCCATTGCCCTTTTAAAGAAGACCTTACAGCTCCCACAGGTAAGGACACCATAATGACAGCCTGAGGCTTCATCCCCACAGATTAAACAAATTTTCTGAGGTAATGTCTCGAAGTTGTACTGTGGACTCTGGCTGGCTTCTGAATCCGGCCTTGAAATGCAAAACAAAGAATTTATTTTTAGGAGTGCCACTATCAAATACTAACGGTTTCTTAATCTAGCATTGACAAGGTGAAAGGGACTATGTACACAGAACTGTATATATACATACAAACAAAATTTGGTGAAATGGACTACCTATAGATTCATCAGACTGCCAAATTATTAGCTTTTCATCAATGACACACACACACACACACAAAGAATAATCAATAATAAATGTATAATTTTCTGCTTGGAAAAACTAAGTCCTTTTTTTTTTTCTTTTAAATCTTTCTACAAATTTCCTTATACAGAGCAATTTACTCTTTGACAAATGAAATGTTGTGTGCACTTGCTGTACTATGGGTAACAGTAACATGGTCGTGCTTTAAGAATTCAATCCTACTGATCTAACAATGTTTTTGCTGAGTTTTTAAAACACAACCTGGTAATGACTGTTTACTTAATTAAGTACATGGGTTTGTCATTTTTTTGCCTGCCTATTCAGTCTATAAAACTTCAAAAGGAGCGTTCTTTTTTCTTTTTAATTCTATTACTTCACAGTACAAACCGAAAATGTTTTTGAAAAATTGAATGAAAAAAATCTGCAGGGAATCCGAAACAACATTAGAATACGGGCACTGCAGTGACTGATACGTAAATCCACAGTTTAAGCATATTACACTTAAAAATTAATTTTAATCTCAGCAATACATAAGAAAATCAAGACGTTAAATAAAGCCAAACCCTTAAAATGGTTCTGCTTTCGGTTCTGGCCCGGCACCCTTCATCAAGTAACCCCTCCTGGCAGAACGGTGCCTTAATTCCTCTTCAAGCCAGACATTCCTGGTAAATGTCTTTCTAAGAAATGACGCATTTCATAATGCCCCCAGATCTCAGAGCCCTTTCCGCCCCGCGAGGCTACAGCGGACCTAGGGTGACGCTGCACACTTTAAATCGGGCTTGTCCAGTTGCAGAGATGCGTGTTCCCAAACCAGCATATTCTGAGCCACACTTTTATCCTCCAAAAGAGTGAGGGGACGTGGTGAGAAAGGAGGCAAACTGCCCTAGTGCCCCGCCCCGGACCCCTACCCCCTCAGAGACACCCCAGGGAACAGGAGCCCGGCGCGGCCGGCTGGGGACAGGCGGCGGCGAGCGGGACGGACCACTGCACCTGCGACACGCCTGGACGCGCCCTCCCCCAGGCCCTCACCTCAGGTAGTTGAGATACGGTGGGTAGACCTGCGGCAGGCTCTCTTTGAGCACCGCAGCCTGGTAGCCGAGCTGCGGAAGTCCGTTCAGCCCTAGAGATGGATACAGTGCGGGGGCTGCCCCGGCGGCTGCAGCGGCGGCTGCGGCCGAGGTGGAGGGCAGCCCGTCCCGCGGGTGCAGACAGGCGCCTGCGCCAGGCGCCTTGCAGGGCGGCGTAGTGAACGGACCCTGCTGGGTCGGCGCGCCCTCCGCTTTGTATAGAATGCACTCCAGGGTCGACCCGGACGAGGACACTGAGGAGATGGAGGCACTTGCTGCTGCAGCCGCCACTGCCGTTTCCCCGGGTCTGGACGACGGCGCTCGCAGCGGCTGCAGAGGAGGTGGCGGTGGCGCCAGCGGGAAATCCGGAAAGGTAGCGGCGTTGGCACCGGCCACCAGGTAGGGACGCGGGAGGCGCGTGGCGGCGTCGGCTCCTTCCTCCTCCTCCTTGATCTTTAGCGCGGGATGCTGAAAGTCGCAGTAGAGCGGGAAAGTGTCGTCCTTGGGCTCGACGTCAGGCGGGTACGCGCAGTCGGGGAAGTCGCCGCCGGCGCCCGGCGTGGATAGGGCTGAGGGCGAGCCCCGGGGTGGAGCGAAGGCACTGGAGGCCGCAGCCCCGCCGTCGTAGCTCTCCCCTTCCAGCAACTGCCTGGTGCGGGCTGCCAAGAAGGCCGTGTTGAGCGGCAGGATGGGCACGTGGATGAAATCCATCAGGGTGGTAGCCAGTGGGGAGCGCACGGGAGCCGCCGACCCCTCTTGCTCCGCCAGGGCGACCCTAGGCGCCAAGAAGCGTGAATCTTCCTTGGGGATGAGAACGACGCCCCCGGCGGCCGCCTCAGGAGCAGTGGCCGAGGCTCCTTCGCCGCCGGTTGTGCTTCCCAGAGTCCGAGGTTTGCCCTTCAGAATAGGGCTGGCCGAGCCCTCGGGCTCGGAGCCATCCTCCTCCTCGACCTCCACCGTACGAGGCTGCGGAGACGGCTTCGCTGGGGCCCCGGGCCATTGAGGACCCCCAGGGGTCGGGGGCAGCAGCTGCCGGGACGGCGACGAGTCCCTGTGCATCACCTTGGGATCTGCCACCGTCCCCGAGATGTCACCAACCTTGCCCCCGGGTCGACTCATGAGCGGCGGCAACGCCCCCTGGATGGCTGGGGCAACCCGGGGGTCTTCGGGAAGCTCAGTGCCAAACAGACACCAAGGGCTGGTTGCCTCGCAGGATGAAGGGCTGGCGTGGCTGTGCCCAGGACCAGGGGTCGCCAGCAGTGTGTCCAAGACACTGTCTAACAGCCCACTGTCCTTTTCCGGGAGCCTAGAGCTGCCGTCTCCAGCACCCCGGGCGGGTTCAACTCTAGGATAGTCTTCCTCCGCGTCCGATAGCGACGGCTGGCCTGACGTCTTCGCGTCCGGAGGGTCCTGTCCCTGGCAGAGCCGAGGGAAGAGCAGCCCGTCCAAAGAGATAGGTATGGTCGAGACTACTGGCGGGTCGTCCGAGGTTTGACTCTCCTGGAAGGGGCCAGCGTCCGAGCGACCCAGCAGAGGGGATGCGACCTGGATTGCGGAGGGCGCGCCGCCAGCCACGTGGGGAGCCGGAGGATCCTTTGCCTGCAGCTCAGTCATGGTGACCTGGTCTCCCCTTTTCTCCTCCTCCCCCTCTCTAGGGAGGAGGGAAAGAGGAAGGAGGAGGGGGTGTCGGGAATATAAGAACAAGGGGAGGAGAAAATGGGAGTTAAATTTGGCTAGACCCGGGCGATCTCCACCTCCTGGTTCTCGAGGGGGCGGCGCTGGTCAGCTCCTGCCCTCGCCCTCCATCCTGTTGGCAGAAGTAGGGTGGCTGTCGTTCCGTCCCTGCAGCGAGGGGAATAGCAAAAGAGATGGTAGTTGTAGTGATCTTGCCTTTCAACTGTGAGTTCTTTAAGAGTTCTGAGGACGGAAAATGCAGAGTACCCACAAGTCCTGCACTGGCTTGTCGGCGGCTGGGAAAGCAATTAGACACAGCTCTATCTCCGGACTTTTCTTCTAGCTTCAAACCTGGGCAAGCTGTGTAGCTCCCACTACTTCTCCCCGTCGCATTTCCCTTCTCATTAAAAACCCCGGGACTGCTAGAACCTCTCAATCCAGCTGCATCTCAGAGACAGCCATGCTTCTGCCGGCTCCCTATAGCAGGCGACAATCGTCTTTGCAGCGCTGAGTGCTTGGCAGTACGAAAGCACGAGCAGTCTTTGTACATTCCACCCAAATGCCTAGTGAAGCTAGTGGTCCTCATTGAGAATGCTCCCCACAAACCAGAATCCTCGCAAACTTAATACTATAGGGCTTAAGTCGAGTAGTGACAGCCAATCAGAGACTGGCCCCACAGCTTTCTAACAATGCCTCCTCCCTCTCCCGGATGCCCCGCCCAAGGCCCCTCCCTACACCAATTATGGATCCAGTCTGAAACTGAATTGGGATTCCCACCCACTACTCAGAATTCCATTCTGAATAGCAGGTGCTTTGGGATGCAACCCCATAAGCATATTAGAATTTGTAAAAACCAATTAATTATGCCTTCTCTAACTGGGAAAACGAATGAACTATATGAGAGATAGAGTTTCAGGGATTCAATTTTGTAAAGATTTAACATAGGGGAATAAATCAGATTATATTATTTTTCAGAATAACTGTATCCAGGATAATCCAAAATACTTGAAACTCTCTCCCTGACGACTTTCATAAAAGTGAATGCTTTCAAATTTCTCTTACTACAACCTATGTGCCCTGTTCCTCTTGAACAGTCCTCAGTATAGCAGAGGAATTTGGGATTGAAACATAGTTGATAAAAAGTTTGGATGTTATGTGCCAAATTTTGGTTTGTCTTAAGGAACGCATTCCAATTCTTAATAAACAACAGTTTAATGAGTTTCCTTTAGTTCTAACTTATACATTATGCTACATCATAAGGTCCTCAATGAAAAAACTCACTGCCATAGAATCAGAGATGTTAAATAGTGTTTTCTCCTCTCAGCATTCTTATTCTTAAAAATAATTATCCTTTAGCTTCTTAAAAAGATCATCTCTAAATTCAAGAAAACACAGCATAGAAAGGGAGAGAATATTGCAATACATATTTTAGATACAGAGTCATAAACTATTGGTCTCAAGGCCATTTGGTATCCTGTCAGCATTTTAAATGCACCCTGTTCAAAATGGAATGACTTGGACAATTCCTTGAAAGGATTCAAAATTTTATTTGTGTTGATGCCTCCTCACAGGTTTGAAGCCATGTACAAAGGATACAGTAGAAGACCACAAGATTCCAAGATGTATGGAGGTTCTAGAGGTAAGGGACCTGGATCCCTGAGTCATCTGGGGAAGGGCTATGTGAGTAAGAAACAAACATTTATCATGTTAGGCCACTGGATTTTGCAATTGAGTGTTCCAACGATTGGCTTACCCTGACTAATTTTAGGTAGTATATTGCCTAAAGGCACTTGATTGGTAATCAGAAGGCTGGTGGTTCAAACCCACCAGCCACTCCTTGGAAGGAAGATGGGGCAATCTACTTCCGTAGTAATACTGCCTCGGAAACCCAAGGAGGGGTCGCTATAAGTTGGGTCTGACTCGACGGCACATAACAACAACAGAAATTATCCAGGTAGAGGAGGGATGAAAGGAATTCTGGGAAGCAGAATCTATAGATTTAATTGTGCCTCCCACTCCTCAAAAAAAAAAAAAAAAAAAAGGGAGATCTCTAATTACCAATCCCTGCACTGGTAAATGTGACCTTATTTTGGGAAATGGAGTTTTCTTTGCAGATGTTACCAGTTAAGTTAAAGAAGTCATTGAGGGTACTGTGGGTCCTAATTCTAATCCCTTCTGAGTGAAATCTTGTGAAAGTAAAGAACAGATGTGGAAACAGAGTGACACATAGGGAAAGACTGATGCCATATGATAACAGAGACAGATGCATCTATAAGCAGCAATGAAAGGCGAAGGTGTGCCTGCAGCCACCAGAAACAAAGGCATGGGACACCTCCTCTCAGAAGAAACTGACACCTCTAGTACCCTGATTTGTACTTAGCCTCCAGAACTGTGAGAAAATTCATTTCTGTTCTTTAAAGCCACCCATGTTTGGCATTTTGTTATGGCAGATCTAGGAAACTAAGACGCAGATATAGTATGTTCACAGGGCACCAGATAGCAGGACATATGGGAACTGCAAGAAGGTCATTATGGATAGAGCATGGGATAAATGTGTGGATGGAAGGAGGTGAAGCCATAAAGGTGAACCCAAACTTGCTGCTGTACAGTCCATTCCAACTCAGAGAGACCCCCGTTGTGTTTCCAAGGTGCTAAATCTTTACAGAAGTAGATTACCCAGTCTCAGGTCTGCAGAATGGCTGGTGAGTTTGAACCCCCAATCTTCTGGTTAGCAGTCAGATACCTTAGGTACTATGCTACCAGAACTCCATAGAGGTGAAGAAACTTATTTTTGTTAATACTGTTGTTATTACCTTCAGGCTTTACTTTTTCCAGTCCATCTAAAAACATTTAGCATATTTTATTGGTATACAATTCACACACCATACAATTTACCCATTTGTTGTTGTTGTTGTTGTTAAGTGCCATCGAGTCATTTCCGACTCATAGCGACCCCATGCACAGCAGAATGAAACAGTGCCCGATCCCATGCCAGCCCCACAATCCCTGCTATACTTGAGCCCATCATCGCAGCCACCATATCAATCCATCTCCTTGAAGGCCTCCCCCTCTTTCGTCGACCCTCCACCCTACCAAGCATGACATCCTTCTCCAGGGAAT
>NW_006921634.1:15385324-15389770 GCF_000298275.1 Orycteropus afer afer
TTCCTTGACAACCTCAATCTTCTCTCCATTTATTGTGATGCTGCTCATTGGTCCAGTTGTGAGGATTTTTGTTTTCTTTATATTGAGATGTAATCCATACCGCAGACTGTATTTACCCATTCAAAGTGTGCAATTCAGCTGTTGTTAGTATATTCACAGAATTGTACAACCATCATCACTGTCAATTTTAAATTTTCATCACCCCAAAAAGAAACCCCATACCTTCTGTTTAGTGGTCATTCCTTATTTTCCCCAAAGCCACAAACTCTGGCAACCACTAATCTAGTTTCTGTGTCTATGGATTTTTCTATTTTTATATATGAAATCATATCTGTATATGTGGTCTTTTTTGGCTATCTTTTTTCACTTAACATAATGTTTTCAAGGCTTATCCATGTTTTAGCAAATAGCAGTACTTCATTCCTTTTAATCACCAAATACTATTTAGTTGTACTAATGTACACTATATTTTATTCACCCATTAATCTTTCTTCCACATCAATTGATGGGCATTTAAGTTTTTCTACTTTTTGTCTATTATGAATAATGCTACTATGAACATTCTATGCACAGGTTTTTGTGTGAGCATATATGTTATGGATCTTATTCCCCTAAAATATATGATGTAAATCCTAATATCTTGGCCTATGATTATAATCCTATTTGTGAATGAGTGCTTTCTGTTATATTAATGAGTCAGGATTAGTGTAGGGTGTGTCTTGAGTCCATCTCTTTTGAAATATCAAAGATGTTAAACAAGCTAGCAGAGGCAGAAGAGAGATGCTAAGCAACTTGAAAATCATCTCAGAGCAGATGCTTGGAAGAGACAAGGACCTTCCTCCAGAGCCTACAGAGAAAGAAAGCTTTCCCCTATGACCATCTCCCTGAAATAGGGAGCTCTGGCGGCATAGTGCCTAAGGCATTTGACTGCTAACCAGAAAGCCGGTAGTTCAAACCCTCCAGCCACTCCTCAGAAGGAAGACTGGGCAATCTACTTCCATAGAGACACTGTTTCAGAAACCCAAGGACGGGTTGCTATGAGTTGGAACGCACTAGGTGGCAGTGAATTAGGAATTGTAAACTACTAAATTATGAGAAAATAGATTTGCTTTTTTTAAAGCCACACACTTGTGATATTTTTGCTATTGCAGCACTAGATAACTAGACACTAGCACTAGACGTTATTTTTTCATTCCTCTTATGTATATCCATAGGAGTGTCATTGTTTAATCATATGTAACTTTATGTTTAACTTTTTGAGGAACTAGCACACTATTTTCCAAAGGGGCTGCACATTACATTCCTATCAGCAGTGTATGAAGGTTCCAATTTCTCCATACCCTTGCCACCACTTGTTATTATCTGACTTTTTGATTATAGTTATCCGAACAGGTATTAAGTCCTAATTTACTGCTGTTGAGTTGGTTCCAACTCATAGCAACCCCTCCTTGGGTTTCCGAAGCGGTATCTCTACAGAAGTAGATTGCCCAGTCTTCCTTTAGAGGGGTGTCTGGTGGTTTTGAACCGCCAGCCTTCTGGTTAGTAGTCAAATGCCTTAGGCATTATGCCACCTACCAGCCACTCCTCAGAAGGAAGATTGAGCAATCTACTTCTATAGAGATACCACCTAATCTACTTGATGGCAGTGAGTGAGTGAGAGTGAGTGTATGTGAATGGATTATAAAGGAGCTTTGGTGATGTGGTGCCTAAGGCGTTTGACTGCTAAGCAGAAGGTTGGCGGTTCAAACCCATCAGCAGCTCCATGGAAGGAAGATAGGGCAATCTATTTCTCTAAAGATTTACTACCTCGGAAACTCAATGGGGATCTCTCTCTGGGTGTCTCAATTGACTCAATGGCTGAGAGTTTGGTTTTGATGGCAGTGAGTTTGGTTTTGGTTTCAGTAATGGCTTTAAAGTGGAATCTCATTGTCCTGGGATGGTTAAAGCAACTTGGCTGAGCCATGATTCTCAGTGGTTTCACAGTTATATGTAATCATCTCCCATGATTAGATCTGATGTAATGTAATCATTTCCATGATGAACTCTGCTGGGAGCAGCGAATCAGTTGAAAGGGAATTTGAGCAGGGTTGTGGCAGGCTTCCAGTATATATAGATGTTCTGGTAAACCTTTCTGGCTTTTTGCTCTATCTGGATCCTTCATCTGGCTACTCATCATTAGTGGTCTAATGGTCAAGTCCTCTGGTTCTTTGGACTTGAACCAGTGGCCTGCTGTATTATCTGCTGATTTGGTTCGTCTGCTCTGCATTTGGGAGCTCTGGTAGCATAGTGAGTAAGGCACTTGACTGCTAACCAGAAGGCTGGCAGTTCAAACCCACCAGCCACTCCTCGGAAGGAAGATGGGGCAATCTACTTCCATAGTGATACTGCCTCGGAAACCCAAGCAGGGGTCACTAGGAGTCAGGTCTGACTCGATGGCACATAACAACAACAACAACAAAAACTCTGCAGCTACGTGAATCTGGAGAAGCCTCCAGCCTGACTTCTAACCCAAAGACTTGGTACTTGTTAGCCTCTACAACCACACAAGCCATTTCCTTCAGATAAATCTCTCTCACACAGACAATATGAAATACATGGGTAATATGAAATCTTTGACAACTCCAATCTTTTCTCCATTTATCCTGATACTGATTATTGGTCCAGTTGTGAGGATTTTCTTTTTCTTTATGAGAAGTGTAATCCAAACTGCTGACTGTAGTCTTTAATCTTCATCAGTAAGTGCTTCAAGTCATCTTCACTTCCAGCAAGCAAGGTTGTGTTGTTTGCATATTACTGGTTGCTATAAATCTTCCTCCAATCCTGACACCACACTCTTCTTCATATAGTCCAGCTTCTTGGATTATTTGCTCACCATACAGATCAAATAAGTATACCAAAAACCAAACTCACTGCTGTCGTGTCCGATCTGAGTCCTAGTGACCCATCCTTGGGTTTCTGAGGCTGTGTCACCATGGAAGTAGATTGTCCAACCTTCCTTCCGAGGAGTGGCTGGTGGGTTTGAACCACCAGCCTTCTGGAGAGCAGTCAAATGCCATAGGTACTATGCCACCAGAGCTCCCACATTTAGATATAAGATTCATTTAAGTTACTTTTTTAATTTGGAATGAGGTAGGATCCTCTGGTGGTGTAGTGCCTAAGATATTTAACTGCTAACCAGAAGGCTGATGATTCAAATCCCCTAGCCGCTCCTTGCAAGGAAGACAGGGCAATCCACTTCCGTAAAGATACCACCTCAGAAACCCAAAAAGAGGTCGCCATAAGTTGGAACTGATTCTATGGCAGTGAGTTTGTTTTTTGGGTTTTTTTTTTTTGAGGTACGGATCAAAGTTCATTTTTTTGAATATGGATATAGAGTTGTTCTAAAACCATTTGTTGACAATCACAATCTCTACTTAATTGTGATTGCATCTTTGATTAAAACAGTTATTCATGTTCTCCACTTTATTTTATTATTCTATTTGTCAGTCTTTATGTCAGTACCACACTACCTTGATTAGTGTAACTGTATAATACATCTTGGATACTTGAATTATTAATGCTCTAACTTTTGTCTTCTTTTTAATAATTTTGGCTATTTTAGGCCCTTGGCATTCCCATATGAATTTTAGGATCGATTTGTTAATTTCTACAAAAAATCCTGATAGATTTGATTGAGATTGAATTGTAATTATAGATCACTTTGAAGAGATTGACATCTCAGAAATCTTCAGACATGAACATGATATGTTGTTGTTGTTGTTATGTGCCATCTATTCGGACCCAACTCATAGAGACCCCTCCTTGGGTTTCCGAGGCAGTATCACTATGGAAGTAGATTGCCTCATCTTCCTTCTGAAGAGTGACTGATGGATTTGAACTGCATATCTCTCACTTATTCAGTTCTTTAGTTTCTCTTAGGAATGTTTTATATTTTTCAGTGTACAGGTCTTTCACATCTTTTCTCAATTTATGTCCAATTATTTTTTATTTTTGATGCCATTATAAAATAATATCTAAACTAGTTTTCCATTCTACAGAATAAATCAGAACAAACTTAGCAGCTTAAAAGTACACCTATTTATTACCTTACAATTTCCATAGGATCAGTAGTCCAGGCATGAGTTACTGGATCTCCTGTTGCTGGGTTCACATGACTGCAATCTATGTATGAGCCAAGACTGTATTCTTATTTAAAGCCTAAGGTCTTCTTTCAAGCCCATTCAAGCCATTAACAGATCCAGTTCTTCGCAGCTGTTGTTGTTATTATGTGCCGTCGAGTTGGATCCAACTCATAGCGACCCCAACTCGGGTTTCCAAGACAGTATCATTACAGAAGTAGATTGCCCAATGTTCCTTCTGAGGAGTGGCTGGTGGGGAGCTCTGGTAGCATAGTGCCTAAGGCACTTGACTGCTAACCAGAAGGCTGGCAGTTCAAACCCACCAGCC
>NW_006921634.1:15391630-15393949 GCF_000298275.1 Orycteropus afer afer
GTCAGAAGGGACCATTCCCTGGAGAAGGATGTCATGCTTGGTAGGGTGGAGGGTCGACGAAAGAGGGGGAGGCCTTCAAGGAGATGGATTGATATGGTGGCTGCGATGATGGGCTCAAGTATAGCAGGGATTGTGGGGCTGGCACGGGATCGGGCACTGTTTCATTCTGCTGTGCATGGGGTCGCTATGAGTCGGAAATGACTCGACGGCACTTAACAACAACAACAACAACACCTGATTTAGTTAACACTCCTGCATTATCTTCCTTTTAATTTAACTCAAAATGATTTGGGGTCTTGATTACATCTGCAGAATTTCTTTTGCCATAAACATAGCATAAATATGAGTGAAATCCATCATAATCAAAGTTTTGTCCACAGGCAAGGAAAGAAAATGATGCAACTTTTTTTATATCAGAGGGTAGGAAATTTGAAAACTGTCTTCATTTTCAAGAGCTGCTATAACAGAAATACTTAAGTGTGTAGATTTAACAAACATTTATTTTTTGCATAGCTTTGGAGGCTAGAAGTCTGAATTCAGAGTACTGGCTTTAGAGGAAATCTTTCTTTCTCTCCTACCTCTGGATGAAGGTCCTTCTTTGTTTTTGGCTTCTATTCTTGGCTCGTTGGTGATCTTCATGTGCCATGGCATACCTCACCCCATCTCTACATGCTTCTCTGTAGATTGCCCCACCTTCCTCCCAAGGAGTGGCTGGTAGGTTTGAACCGCCAGCCTCCTGGTTAGCAGTCCAGTGCCTTAGGCATTATGCTACCAGAGCTCCCAATCACATAACTACAGGAATAAAATTTGGGATTTTCAACATATATTCTTGAGGGACATAATTAAATCCATAACAGAGATTATCTCATATTTATGCCTACTTTCTGTTTTATATTGCACATTGCTAGTTTGTAGAAATACAATTAATTTTTGCGTTGGAATGCTGAAGGTGAACATATTTGTTTTTCACTCTCCCTGAAGGGCTTCTATTATTTTTTCTTGCAGTGTAGGTCTACTTATGATGAGTTCTTTCAGCTTCTGTATTTCTAATGAGGTCTTTATTTTGCCTTTAATATATTTGTTTTGGATTGAACTGTGTCTTCTAAAAGTTGGCTAGGCCATGATTATCAGTATTATGTAATTATCCTCCATTTTGGATCTGTTGTAATAATTATCCTATGTGTTGTAAATTCTAACTTTTACACTGTTAATTAGGCAGGATTAGTGGCAGCTATGTTAATGAGATAGGATGCAATCTAGAGGATTAGGTTGTATCTTGAGTCAGTCTCTTTTGAGATATAAAAGAGTTTAAACCAGGTAGCAGAGATCATACTGAAGCTGCAGTCTTTGATCTTCCTCAGTAATTGCTTTAAGCCCTTTTTCAGTTTTAGCAAGCAAGGTTGTGTCATCTGCATATTGCAGGTTGTTAATGAGTCTTCCTCCAATCCTGATGCCTCATTCTTTTTCATATAGTCTGGTTCTGTGGATATTTTTTGTTCAACATACATGTAGAATAATTATGGTGAAAGGATACAACCCTGACGCACACCTTTCCTGATTTTGAACCATACAGCATTCCCTTGTTCTGTTCTAATGACTGCCTCTTAGTCTATGTACAGGTTCCTCATAGGCACAATTAAGTGTTCTGGAATTCCCATTCTTTGTAATATTACCCATAATTTGTTATGTTCCATACAGTAAACTTTGCATAGTCAGTGAAACAGAGGTTAACATCTTTCTGGTGGTGCACTGGTTAAAACATTCAGCCAAAATGTCCACAGTTAGAACCTACTAGCCACCCCATGGGAGAAAGATAAGGCAGTCTATTTTTGTAAAGATTACAGCCTTGGAAACCTTTTGGGATAGTTCTAGGTGGGGGTTCTTCAAGCTTCTTGAATTTGTAGATTCATATCCTTCATTAGATTAGGGAAATTTTCTGTCATTATCTCTTCACATATTCTTTCTATGTCTCTTTCTCTTTCTTGCATCTCCTTGTAGAATTTCTATGATGTGTATATTAGTCTCTTGTTGCTGTCTCATATTTCCATTAAACTGGGCTCAGCCTTCATGAGCCTCCATTTTTGTTGCTCTTCAGCACCTTTAATTTTAACTATTTTATCCTCTAATTCAAGGAGCTCTGGTATAGTGATAAAGGCATTTGTCTGCTAACCAAAAGGTCAGTGGTTCAAACCCACCAGCAGCTCTGTGGAAGAAAGAAGGACAGCCTGCTTCCACAAAGATTTACAAACTTGGAAACCTGATGCAGGTTGCTATGAGTCAGAATGGCAGTGAGGTTTTTTTTTTTTTTTTTTTTTTTTT
>NW_006921634.1:15394049-15400806 GCF_000298275.1 Orycteropus afer afer
TTGAGTCTAATTTTTATAGTGTCATTCAGGTCCTCTGTTTCATTGTTGACCTTCTTTCTAGATGTTCTGTCCAATATTGAAAGTAGTATATTGAGCCACATAGTTGGTTATATATAAATATAGTTGGTGTATTCTCCAACTATTATTGCAATACTATCTGTTTCTCCCTTCAATTCTATCAGTGTTTTCTTTATATATTTACTGCTTTATCCTTTTTGATCTCACCCTTTGCAGCACTAACCTTCCCAAATACCATTTCACTTTCTTCATTGGTAGACTTTATCCAAACCATATCTTTTGTTTCTTTGATTATTGTTTTCTTCCTTTGTACACAGTTTTCCTTGTTATAATGTATAATAGCAATAGCACTACACCTGTCACATAGGCAACCAGGTAGAGTGGGTGACCTGGATATCTTTGCTGGGAGTTATCTTTGCTTGGGAGTCCTCAGAGTGCTCTTGATCCACTCCATTCTTAAGGCTACAAGATGTAAAAACCATGATGTTTTCTTCCTCTGTATCCAATGGACCAGGACTATCACTTTGACTAAGCCATATTCACCATCATTTCCAGGAGTTTTTTTTTTTTTTTTTTTAACTATTTTGTCCTTGCAATGTTTTCTTTATTTCTTTTAGCTCCTTGTCTATGATTTCCCTTCATTCAATTAGGTTTAGTGTTGTTGTATTGTATTCTTTCATATTTCCCATTCTTTGGTCATCCCTAGATAAGCTTTCACTCCCTTTGTCATGTTCATTTGGATGTGCCATTGTTTCTTTGTTATTTATGTGTCTTGTGATTTTTTGTTGGGACATTGGAATTTTTAAGAATGCTAACTTTCTCAGTTTCCACCAGTATTTGGTGTTTTTGCCCATACTGTTCTGCAAAAAACTCTTAGGTGTGTAGAGCCTTTGGCCTTTGCTTATCATTTGCTCTCCCTGTCTGTGATAACTCCTTATCCCTCTCTGGTTTAGTTAGGATTCAAAATTTCCAGATATCAGCTTTCAACTTTCCATCTTTCCCAAATACATCCAAGTACACACTGTGGTCTATCTATCAGGAGGCATCACCACAGATATGTAGTAACTGATCTGTCCACCAGGGGACACCATCCTCTCCCTCGCTCTTTCTACCTTCCCTTCTCTGTTTCTACAACCACAGTTTTAGTCACAAAACCTACCCCAGCAAGCCCTTTTAGGGGCTGAGTTTTGCCTAAGCCTTCCTTCCCTGCTCTTTAGGTGTTGCTTATATGTGAGCTAGCATTCAAGGGAAGCACAGGCAGACTTTATTTCATGAGGAAGATGGATTGGCACACCAGAAAAGGACCTCGGGGAGATCTGTCTTATTGGTTTCAGAGCCCTAGTGTTACTATGGTAGTTGAGATAGTAGTTGCCATTTAGATGATCCACTGTAGGAAACTTTCTGTAGGAGTTCTTACCAGTCCAGCAGC
This sequence comes from Orycteropus afer afer, assembly GCF_000298275.1. Taxonomy (NCBI): domain Eukaryota; kingdom Metazoa; phylum Chordata; class Mammalia; order Tubulidentata; family Orycteropodidae; genus Orycteropus; species Orycteropus afer. The sequence continues at coordinate 15,395,497 of NW_006921634.1, forward strand.
TGACAGTTGCCAGTTGAGGGAAGGGTTGCTACATTCCAGACAAACCCCAGGGAAGTTCTGCCATGTTGCTAACAGAGCCCTCCCTGTAGTATGTTGGCTATAGGTGTACCCTCCACTCAAGATGCCTGCTTTCTAGCAAACAGCAGCCTCCACCAGAAGTCCTCAGCACCAATTGGAAGAAGGACTGGGCACATTCAAATTGATCCCCATGAAGGTGTGTCCTGTTGATTTCAGAAGACTGAGCTATGGAGTGCACAGGGGTGCAAGTAGAGTGGTGAGTATGGGAACAGACTACATTATAGGAACGTTCTGTAACAGTTTGCAAATGCCTGGATACCAACAATTACCAGGGGGAGGAAGAAGTGTCATGCTCTGGTCAGTTCCTCATGGAGGTCCGCCCCTGTAGATTGTTGGCTGTAAGTTCAGCCTCCACTCAAGACTCCTGCTTCCTAGCACACAGCAGCCTCAGTCAGTTGTCAGTGCCTACTGGAAGTGGTGGCAGACCAATCCTAATTGACTCAAAGAGTGGTTTGTCCTGTTGTTTCCAGAGGCCAGAGCTATGGGGTATGAAAGGAGGCAGGTGTAGTGTTGACTACAGGAACAGACTCCACTTCCAGGACCTTCTGTAGCAATTCACAGTGGGTTTGCAGGTGAAAATGTCTGGTTCTGGGAGATTGTCAAGCTCCAAGTGAACCTCAGGGAGTTCTGCTTTGTTGCTATCAAAGAGAGCCCCCCCCCCCCCAGTATGTTGGCTGTGGATATAGGCAGCACTCAAGATACCTGCCTCCCAGCACACAGCAGCCTCAGTTACCAGGCCTCAGCATTGACCTCAGACAGCATCAATCTAAGACAACCCTAAAATGACTCTGTTGGAGGTCTGTCCTGTTAGTTGCAGAGGCCTGAGCCATGGTGTGAATAGGGAAGTTGTCAGAGTGTTTACTATGGGAGCAGACTCCACTGCATGGGCTTTCTGTAGCAATTCTTAGTAGGTTTGTAGCCAACAGTATCCTGTTGAGGAAGATGCTAGCACACTCCAAACGCATCCCCAGGAAGATCTGCCTTATTGATTTTTGAGAAGAAGCTTGGGGTACTGTTTGTACAGACAGGAGGTGTAGAGGTTAGGAAAGCTGTTCTTTTACTTGGGCCAATTCCCCAGTTCATAGCAGCTGCCAGCCCAAGTAACTAGGCAGAGGGCAGAGACAGTGGGAGAAACGATTTTCGTACTATATATGACTCCTTGTTGATTGATTGATTCTTGCCTGTCTACTGTTTCCTAATGCTTTCTTCTGCCTCCCAGTTGAGAGCCCCTCAAAGCCCAATGTTGTTTCCTTGCTTTATTTCTTGTTGCATTTGCAGGAGAAGGCCAAAACAATGATCTGTTTATGTTGCCATCTTCCCAGAATTCCTCAGCATATGTAATTTGGAATTTTCTGGTAATCACACACATGTGCAAAGGAAAGACAGATTTAATTTCAATAATATATTTATCCTTCTCAAAATACCCAAAATAATTTCAATATGTACTCAAATTATTATATTTTTAATAAGATTTTTGTTGTTGTTGTTGTTGCTAAGCTAAATGTGATGTTTCTTTTACACTTAAAGCACATCTCAACTTGGACTAGTTACAAGTGACTATTGTTATTTGGTGCTGCTGAGTCAACTTTCAACATTCCATGTGACAGAGTAGAAGTGCCTCATATGGTATTCTAGCCTGTGATCTTTGTGGGAGCAGATCACTCGGTCTTTGTGGCAACTATATTGGAAAGTACAGGTGAATAACTGTGAGGGTTAATTTTATATGTCTACTTGGCTAGGCTATGGTAGCAAATTGTTTGGTCAAACACCAATCTAGTTGTTGTTATGAAATATTTACGTGTGATTAAATCAGTTGGCCTTATGTAAAGCAGATTACCTTTCAGAATGTGGATGGGCCTCAGTCAATTAGTTGAAGGCCTTAAGAGCAAAAAAAAAAAAAAAAAAAGGTACATTCTGCCTCCAGACTGTATACAGACATTTTACCAGAATGCACCTCACTTTTCACACTTTTGTTGCCTGATCTGTGGATTTTGGGACATACGCCTACAGGAACCTTTGGCTTGTCACTTGATGGATGGATTTTGGACCTGCCAGCTCCTCACAATTACCTGAGTCAGTTTTTTGATGTAAATCTCCCTTTGTTTCTCCTTTCTCTTTCTCTCTCTCTCCCCCCACTCCTTGTCTCTCTCTCTCTCTCTCTCTGTATGTGTGTGTATATATATATATATATATCTATCTTACTGGCTTCTCTAGAAAATTCTAAGAAAGTAAACTAATTCTTCATCTTTCCTCTGAATCATATTCTTTCTTGTATGTCTCTTGTCTTTGATATATTTTTTAATTTAAGCATCACTGCCCATTCTGTCACTCTGACTCAAAATCTTGAAGTCATCTACTTCTCCCTCTCTTCTCTTCCCTTGGTTCTGTTCCCACTGGTTTGTCTTTAGTTTTGGCTTTAATAACATATTTCATGGACTACTAAAATAGTTTCTCTGACCATTTCCTTTGTATTTTCCAGCCATTCATATTTTTCTCTCCTTATTTCTTATCCTTCCTTAAAGGCCCATCTCTAAAGCCACTTCCTCTACTGAAGCTATGCACCTGAAAGCTTGACATTATTTCTGGATTGAGCAACACAAGGAGCTCTGCTGGCACAGTGGTTAAGGCATTTGGCTGCTAGCCAAGAGGTTGGTGGTTTGAATCCACCAGCAGTTCTGTAGGAGAAGTGCTTTCATAAAGATTTACAGCCTTAGAAACCACATAGGGCAGTTCTACTCTGTCCTATGAGGTCATTATGAGTTGGAATCAACTTGATGGCAGTGGGTTTGGGTTTTTGATTAAGCAACATATTTCACTTCAGTGCTAACCACTTTCAAATTGCATTATTATTATTAGAGAAGCTACATGGTAGGTAAAAATATGGGGTCAAATATTGGAGTCCCATCTTACTCTGTCACTTACCAGCTACGTAAGCCTAAATAATTTGATTATCTCCTTCGTGCTTCGATTATCTGTAAAATGGAGATAATAATAGAAGTCACATCATCAGTCTATTGTTAGTAAGTGAGTTAACACATGCACATGTCTGGTGCATAATAATTGCTCGATATATACTAGCCAATATAGACATTTATATCTATCTCTGGATTGATCGATTGATTTACTTACCTATCTCTTACATTTTTTCTTTGCAGTAAGCTCTTGATGGCAAGGAATGACATTTATTTTTACAGTATATTAAATATTTATTTAAAAGATATTTATCAAAAATATTTATATCAAGAGTGACATTTTTATTTTTCATTGTTTTATTGTTATTAATAGCATACATTTGAGTATTAGTATAACACAAGGTATTATTATACATACTGTTATTGACTTGCCATAAATTATATACTTCACTTGTAAAAAATAAAGTAGAAACCATTCAGGGAAAATTTCAACTGGAATTCAAATATTGAATCGACGATACACATTTTTTTGAATCAACAGCATGAAGACTGTGAGGTAAAGGACCTAGTTTAACCATAAGGAAAGTAATTTTTGTCATTGGCTCTGGAAAAATAATCCTTGGAGTAATTGAGGTGACTTGGTCTGAGACTTCTAGGCCACACCTGAAACTTTATGCTGATGAGTGGGGACAGACCAGACCAGAAGATACTCACCTGGGAGGCCAATATTAACTAGTCTCAGGAAGCATGATTTAGCCTGTCATGCAGGAATAGTAGATGAAAGGCCTAAACACAAAGGCTCAAAAGAGCTTCCTGGTTGAGGAGAATATCTACTCTTGATAGGGTAGTGTGTCTTTGGGACATGGAAGGTCTCTCCACTGAGAACCCTCTCAGACCTCACCCTACACATCTCTTCATTTTTATCCTTTTTGGTTGTAATAAACTTGTAAGTATGTTATACCTTCCATGAATTCTGAGTCAGTTCAGCAAATTTTTTGAACCCACAGGGGAAGTAGGACTCAGCAGGTCAGCATGTGGTCTCCCAAACTGCAATTGACATCCTGAAGGGATAGTGGGAAATCAGCTCCGAATCTGTGGACAGCAGGTCAGAAGGTTGGAATGTCATGCAGATTCCCCATACTTGAGGCAGGCATCTGCCTGGTTGGCATTCTGAAAGATGGTGTCCTTTTAACTTGAGAGCTCTGACCTAGCTTTGCACAGCTAGGGTCAGAGAGAGAGCGGGCTGTGGGAGCAAGCAGCTAGCGATAGGATGAGGTGGGATTTTGAAGTCTGGATCAATTTCCACACTTGGTGTATTGGATTCATGCTGATCATTACTGTGCAAAGATTAAATTCAGTAAAATGAAATATACATTAACAATATATAAAAACAAAACTTGTCTATTCCTTCTCATGGCAACCCCATGTGTTACAGAGTAGAACTGCTCCATAGGGTATTATTTTATTTTTTAACATTTTATTGTAATTTGGGTGGAAGTTTGCAGAGCAAATTCGTTTTACATTCAACAGCTCATATACATTTTGTTTTGTGACATTGACTGCAATCTCCACAGTGTAACAGCTCTCTTCCCACTTCCTCCCTGTGGTTATATTTTCCCTGTGTCCTTCTTTCCTTCATTCCTCCCTTCTGAGCTTTCTCCCTGCTTAAGTGCTGCCCTTCTGATCTCCTATGGTTGTTTGTTCTAAGGAGTGCACCTCCATGGTATAATTATTCAACTCGTAGACTTGTCCATTGTTTGGCTGAAAGTTAAGCCCTGGGAGTGAGTTCAATTCCAGGCCTGAAGGATGACCAGGGGCCATAGTCTTGAGGGTTTCACCAGTCTGTATCAGATCAGTAAGGCTGTTTTATTTTTTCTTTTTCTTTTTTTTTACTTTTGTTGTGGTGAAAACATACACAAGACATTCGCCAACTTTAAAACTTCCTCATTTACATCTCAGGGACATTGATGGCATTTTTCATCTTGTACCACCAGGAGCTCTGGTAGCATAGTGCCTGAAGCACCTGACTGCTAACCAGAAGGCTGGTGGTTCAAACCCACTAGCCACTCCTCGGAAGGAAGGTTGGGCATGTGATACTGCCTTGGCAACCCAAGGAGGGGTCCCTATGAGTAGGGGCCAACTCAGCAGCACATAACGACAACAACCACCATTATTGGTATCCTTTTGCAAAATATTCCATTACCATTACCAAAGAAAGTTTCCTTCCCTGTATAAACCTTTCCTTGACTTTTTACAATAGTGGACTAATATAATATTTGTCCTTCTGTGATTGACTTATTTCACTCAGCATATTGTCTGC
>NW_006921634.1:15402557-15404178 GCF_000298275.1 Orycteropus afer afer
CTACTGTGGCTGTATAGTAGGTTTTGAGATCCGGCAATGTGAGACCTCCTACTTTGTTTTTCTTCTTCAGTAGTGCTTTGCTTATCCGAGGTCTCTGATTCTATATTATTCTTAAGGGTTGCATCATATTCCATTGTGTATATGTACAACAGTTTGTTTATCCATTCCTCCTTCCATCTCTTTGCTGCTGTGAATAGTAAATAGTGCTGTGATAAACACGAGTGTGCATATATCTGTTCATGTCCTGCCTCTCACTTCTTCAGGATATGTACCTAGTAATGGGATTGCTAGATCTAATGGTATTTCTAATTCTAACTTTTTAAGGAATCACCATACAGATTTCCACAATGGTTGTATCATTTTCCAGTCCCACCAGCAGTGTATGACAGTCCCAATCTCTCTGTATCCTCACCAGCATTTGTTATTTTCTGTGGTGTTGAACTTTGCTATTAATGCTGTAGCTGGTATCTCATGGTTATTTTGATTTGCATCTCTCTGATGACTAATGATTGTGAACATTTCTTCAGGTGTTTGTTATCTGCCTGAATATCTCTGATGAAGTGTCTGTTCAAGTCTTCCGCCCATTTTTAAAATGGATTGTTTGTCTTTTTGTTGTTGAGGTGTTGAAGTTTTCTATAAATTCTTGAGATAAGTCCTTTGTCTGATATGTCATTGCCGAATATTTTTTCCCATTCTGTAGATTCTCTTTTTACTTTTTTGAAAAAGTCTTTTGATGGACACAAAAATTTATTTTTTAGAGAGTCCCAATCATCTAGCTTATCTTCTGCTGTTTGTGCATCTTAGGTTGTGATTGATAGTCTATTTGTGCCATAAATCGGGGCCCCCTAAGTTTGCCCCTATTTTTTCTTTGATAAACTTCATAGTTTCATGTTTCACATTTAAGACTTTGATCCATCTGGAGTTTGGTTTTGTGTATGGTGTGAGATATGGATCTTGTTTCACTTTTCTGCAAATGGATATCTAGTTTTGCCAGCACCATTTGTGAGAGACACTGTGTCTTCCCCTTTTAATGGATGTCAGCCCTTTGTCGAAGATCAGGTAACCATAAGTCAATGGTTCAATTTCTGGGATCTCAGTTCTGTTCCACTGGTCTATGTGTCTGTCATTGTACCAGGCTGTTTTGACAAGTGTGGCTGTGTACTAGATTTTGAGATTTGGGAGCATGAGACCTCCTACTTTGTACCTCTTCTTCAATAGTGCTTTGCTGATCCAAAGTCTCTTTCCTTTCCCTATAAAATTAGTGATTAGTTTTTCCATGTGTTTAAAGAATGTTTATTGAATCTGGATTGAGATTGCATTGAATGTATAGATTCCTTTGGATAGAATTGACATTTTCACAGTGTTCAATCTTCCTATCAAAGAGCATGGTATGTTCTTCCATTATGTATGTACGTATGTTCATCTCTGGGAGCTCTGGTAGCATAGTGGCTAAAGCACTTGACTGCTAACCAGAAGGCTGGCAGTTCAAACCCACCAACCACTCCTCGGAAGGAAGGTTGGGAAATCCTACTTCCATAGTGATACTGCCTCGGAAACCCAAGGAGGGATCGCTATGAGTCAGGGCCGACTCGACGGCACATAACAACAACAACAACAACAA
>NW_006921634.1:15404586-15410830 GCF_000298275.1 Orycteropus afer afer
CACTATGCTACCAGAGCTCCTTTTCTATACATAGAATCATATAATCAGCAAATAGGGTTAATTTTACTTCTTTCTTACCCATCTGGATGCCTTTTATTTCCTTTACTTGCCTTATTGCCCTGGCCAGGTCTTTCAGTAAATGTTGAATAGAAGTGGTGATAGAGAGCATCCTTGTCTGGTCCCCATGTTCAAGGTCAATGGTTTCAGTTTCTCTCCATTGAGAATAATGTTGACTGTTGGTTTTGCATATATGCCCTTCATCATGTTGAGAAATTTCCCTACTATTCCTATTTTTCTGAGAATTTTTATCAGGAATGGGTGTTGGATTTTATCATATGCTTTTTTTTGCATCTATTTTTATGATCATATGATTCTTTTTCTTTATTTTACTTATGTGATGGATTATGTCGACTGTTTTTCTAACCTTGAACCATCCTTGCATGAATCTCACTTGGTCATGATGTATTATTTTTTTGATATGTTGTTGGAATCTATTGGCTTGAATTTTGTTGAAGACTTTTGCATCTATATTCATGAGGGATATTGGTCTGTAGTTTTCCTTTCTGGTAGTGTCTTTGCCTGGTTTTGGTACCAGGGCTATGCTTGCTTCATATAATGAATTTGGGATGATTCCATCCTTTTCTATGCTCTGGAGTAGTTTGAGTAGAATTAGTGTCAGCTCTTCTCTGAATGATTGGTAGAATTCTCCAGTAAAACCATCTGGGCCAAGACTTTTTTTTTCAGTATTATTATTTTTTTACATTCTGTTCAATTTCTTCCTTTTTTTATGGGATCTGTTCAACTTTTCTACCTCCATCTGTGTTAGTTTAGGTAAGTGGTGTGTTTCTAGAAAACTGTCCATTTCCTCCAGATTTTCAAATTTGTTAGAATACACTTCTTCATACTATCCTGATATTATTCTGTTTTTGTTTCTTTTGGCTCTGTCTTGACATCACCTCTTCCATCTATTCTTATTTATGTTTCATCTTTCATTTTTTATTCATGTAATTTGCATCTTCTTTGTAAGTTAGCCAGTAGTTTACTGGTTTTATTAATCTTTTCAATAAAGCAACTTCTAGTCTTGTTGATTTTTTCTATTGTCTTCCTATTTTGTGTTCCATTTATTTATGCTCAAATATTATTTATTTATTTCTGGTGACTTTAGGCTCTTTTGCTGCTTATTTTCTAATTGTTGGAGATGTTGGGCGAAGGTCTTGATTTTGGCTCTTTCTTCTCTTTTGGTGTGTGCATTTATTGCTATAAATTGGCCTCTGATCACTGCTTTTCCTGTATCCCAAAGATTTGGGTATGTTGTGCTTTCATTCTCATTTGACTCAAGGAATTTTTAAATTTCATTTTGTATTACTTCTATTACCCAGTCATTTTTGAAGAAGGTGTTATTCAGTTTCCATGCATTTACTCTTTTTCCATTGGTCTTCCTATTGTTGGTTTCTAATTTTATAGCATTATGATCTGAGAAGATGCTTTGCAGTATTTCAATGTTTTTAAATGTATTAAAGCTTGCTTTATGGCCTAACATATGGTCTCTCCTGGAGAATGTACCATGTGTGCTGAAAAGAATAGATATTGTGCTATTGTTGGGTGAAATGCTCTGTAGATGTCTGTAAGGTCAGTTTGGTGGATCATATTGTTTAGTTCTTCTTCATCTTTGTTGAGTTTCTTTCTGGTTATTCTAGCTTTCATTGAAAGTGGTGTACTAAAGTCTCCTACTATTACTGTGGGGTCTATTTGTCTTTTTAATTCCATTGTAGTCTGCTTTATGTATTTTCGGGCTCTTTCATTGGGTCCATAGATACTTATTATGGTTGTGTTCTCTTGTTCAACTGATCCTTTAATTGTTGTATAATGTCCTTCCTTGTCTCTTATGGTGGTTTTAGTCTTAGGGTCTACTTTATCAGAAATTAATATTGCCACTCCTGACTTTTTTGGTTGTTTTTTGCTTGGTATATCTTTTCCCAACCTGTGATTTTTAGTTTATTCTTTTCATTGTATCTAAGGTGAGTCTCTTGTTGATAGCATATTGATGGGTCATATTTTCTTATCCATTCTGCAACTCTCCATCTCTTGAGTGGTGCATTTAATCCATTAACATTCAGTGTAATTATTAACAAGTATGAATTTATTGATGTCATTTTGTTACATGTTATTTTTTGTAGTGTTGCTGACTTCTTTGTCCCATGTAATTTTCTGTGCTGAGCTCATTTTGTTTATGAGTCATGTTGTCATCTCCTTCATTGCTATTATTTTAATATTTGCTAATTATTTGTGCTTGTCCTTTTTTAAAATTTTGATATGAAGGTTTATTATTTTTCTTTGAGGTTACTCTGTAATTTGTAATTTTCTTGCCAAGTTTAAAACAGTCTGCTTTATCTCTCAATTGTCTTGACTTCTTCCCATTTTGAAGTTCTGTAACTATACTATTTCTTCCCTCTTTTTGGTTTGTAATTTTCTTCATTTACCAATTGCTGCTTCTGGTTCCCTGTTGACAGTCTGGTAAGCTTATTTTACTTTGGATACTTCTATAACTGTGTTGATTTCTGGGTTTTGTCATCATGTGTATTAATCATCAGTTGTTGTTTGCTGTTGTTGGTTCTCTGTCCAAAGGACTCCCTTTAGCATCTTTTGTAAAGTTGGTTTGGTTGTAAAAAATTATCTTAATTTCTGTTTATCTGTAAATCTCCTAATTTCACCCTCATATTTGATAAACAGTTTTGCTGGCTATATAATTCTTGGTTGGAGATTTTTTTCTTTGAGGGTTTTGTATTTATCATCCCATGGCCTTCTCGCTGAAATGGTTTCTGCTGAGGAATCAGAACTTAGATTTATTGGTGGCCCTTTGTAGGTAACTTTTTGTTTTCCCATGCTGCTTTCAGGATTCCTTTCTTGTCTTTGGTTTTGGTGAGCTTGTTGAGGATATGTCTTGGTGCTTTACTTTTGCGGTCTATCCTATTTGGGGTGTGTTGAACTTTTTGAATGGATTGTTCTCATCTTTCATCATATTAGGGAAATTCTCTTCCAACAAATCATTGACAATTTTCTCTGTGGTTTTATCTGTCTCTTCCTGTTCTGGAATTCTGATTACATGTAGATTATTCCTCTTGATGGTATCCGTCATGAATCTTAGGCTTTCTTCATTATGTTTTGAACTTTTGTCTGCTCCTTTAACAAAATAGTATTGAAGTATTTGTCTCCAATCTCATTAACTCTGTCTTCCATTGATTTGATTCTACTCCTTTGCTCCTTAAATATGTTATCTAACACTAAGATTCTGAAATCTTAGTATTAATCTTCTGGATTTGTTTTTGTTGTATTTGTATCATTTCTTTTTTTTTTTTTTTTTATCATTTTTTTTTTTTTTTTTTTTTTGTCAATTTGTTCTTGTATTGTTTTTGTAAATTGTTCTTGAGTTTTCTCTGTGTTTTCCTTGATCTTGTCAGTGTTTTCCTTGATTTTTCTCCAACATCATTTAAGGCACCTGAATATAATTCTTTTGAATTCCTTATTAGAAGTTCCAATGCTGCTTATTCCTCAGGGATGTTTTCTGGGTTTGTATCCTGGTCCCTAGTTTCTACTACTTTATCTTGCTTTTTTGTGTGGAGTGTGATGATCTGTTGTTTCCAAGACATTGTGATGGTGTTGTACTGTATTTAATTTGTGGTTGTATGTTGGTGTGATTCGTGCAAGGTTTTTTTTTTTAATGTTTTGATATATTTGTGTGAGCAATAAACTGTGCTCCTCTATCCACTAGTTTTTAGCACTTAGGCACTCACCATCAGTCTCCTAGTGAGTAAGACAGAGAACGAGAATGTGTGCACAGATCTCTCTTAGCTGTTTGTAAACAGCAGTTGAGGGTGAGTTGAGCCAGTATTGGCCTCCATCTGTTGTTGGTCAGTTGGTACAAAAGTAAGTGGTGGCCCTCACTCAATGGATGGGGCTGCAGGAGGTGCTGGAATGGTTGTGTTGTGTGGGAAAGTTTGCTTTCTCCCACTTGGTTAGGAGAAAAAAAAAAAAATGAAAAAACCACCAAAAAAAAACAAGGTGTTCTGGTTACCTAGTGCCACTCTGACAAGAATATAACATAAATGGGATGGCCTTAACAAACAGGAGTTTATTTTTACAATTTGGAGGCTTTAAGTCCAAGTTCAAAGTGCCAGGCTCCAGGGGTGGGTGAAAGCCCCTCAACCTTGGAGTCCAGCTCTGCCTCCTGCTCCTGGCCCATTGGAGCTAGAGCCATTTCTTCATTCAGACAGCTGCTGGCTGCTGAGGCTGCCAAACCCAAGGTTGACAAGTAAAATGGCACAGTCCCTATGTTACCAAACCACATGGTAGGCCATTAATTCAAGTACATTGTAAGTCCCAAGGTCAACAGAGCATGGCCAGCTGCTGAACATGGCTACATGCAGAGTCTAAACATGCCATAAGCTAGAGACCATTCCCAAAGGCTTCTACTTAAATACAGGAAGCAGACCACATTCCTTAAGGCAGCTACTCAGCTGCTCACAGTAGATTCCACCATGGAGTTGATTACCAGTCTCATCATGGGGCATACTACATCCAGCTCTCCAACCACTCAACCAGGCCCAGCCAAGTTGACACACAAACTAACTACTATACAAGGGAACAAAAAACTCAACTCACATAAACAAAAGGAAAAATCACACAAAAGAAAAAATGCAATAACTAAGAAGAAAAGTTTTCAAGGTATATTAAAAAAGAGTAAAAGAAAGATAATGTGAAAAAAGAAAGAAAAAAAAGCCACAATATCTGGGGAGGGAGGAATGAGAGAAAACAGCAAAAGTAAAAGAATAGGGAAAACTGAAAAAGAAAAATCAAGGGATGGAAAGAACCAAAAGAAAGAAAAAAGAAGGGAACCAGTAAAAGGGAAGAGAAAATAAAAACAAGAACCAGGGAAGGAGTAGGGGTGGAAGATAGGAGAAAGATAAAAAGAATAATTTAAAAACAAACAAACAGAAACAAAACTTTGGGTGATGGGGCATTATACCTAGGCTCTGCAAGGACACTGACCAGGATGGAACCCCCACAGGTCAAGAAAGTGGGTGGAGGTAGGTTGATGGCCACCACCCTGTTCACCAAGAGAGCACAGGGCACAAAAGTAATAAGGGAACTATTCCACCTCTCTAGTCATCAGTCTCCAACGCAGTTGCACATGCTGTCCTTGGCAGGCAGAGCCCACTCCTGGGTCACAGTCCAAGCAAGAATGCTACCTGCCCACACTCAAAACTGCTGGCCACCTCCTTGCAGACATTCAAAATAGCTGCACCCTCAGGACAGCTGCCAACAATCCACAGGTCCACCTGTCCCCTTCCTTACTGTTCTTCCTTCTGGTGATCATGCACTAATGCAGTCTTTGCCCAGGTAGCCTTGGTGAGCAAGCCAATTCTTAGTTTGCTATTGAAAAATATTCAAAATAGAGGGAGTTCCGGCAAGATGGCAGACTAGGCAGAAGGACTGCACAGACCCTCTTCAACAAAGAAAAGGGAAACCAATTAACACAGACACAGAAGATAATCCTGGACCCCTGAGTCTTAAAGGGAAGGATATAGAAGTGGACTAAACTCCAACTAGCAGAAGAATTTGCATGAAAATACCAAAAAAAGGAGACAGAGGGGGCTGCGGTCTGGCAGCAATCCTGGAGGCACAGACAGCTCGGAGATTCCCGAGTGCTGGTAGGACTTAAGAATTAACCTAAAAATCAGCCCTGCTAGCCAGGGACTGCACAGAGGACTGCTCCGGTGGCTGGGAATAAACAGAGAAGGTGAAGAGAAAGGTGGGCTGAGCTGTGGACTTTTGCTGGTCTGAAGGGCACCGCCATTTTGAAGGTCTAAAAGCAGCTGACTGTTTTGGATATTTAAAGAGACAGCACTCTTGCAGATTCCCGGGGCTTAAGAACACGTTTTGCTTTCCAGCAACCCCAAGGACCCTCCAGACCTGCAATACTGAAAAGGTATGACATTCCTTTTGTTACTTTTATACCCCACACTCACTTGGTGAATGGAGGTGTGGCCATCCCCTTCTCCCACCTACCTTCTGGGTACCCAGGAACTCCATCACAGTCTGTGTGCTCAGACAGAGCCTGGGTGCCCTGCCCTGTCCTCCACCATTTTTTTTTCTCTCTCTTTTTTTATCTTTATTTTTTTCTTTTTCGCTTTCTTTTTTCTGGTGATTAGTTGGCTTGTATTTGTCTGTTTTAAAACAACTATTA
>NW_006921634.1:15413965-15418038 GCF_000298275.1 Orycteropus afer afer
TGATAAACTGTGGTCAATGTCATGAGACAATATATGTAAACTGCTGTATGGAAAGTGAATTTGCTCTGTAAATCTTCACCCAAATCACAATTAAAAAAAAAAAAGAAAAATATTTAAAAGAGCTGTGCCCTCAAGACCGCTGGCAGTCTGCAGCTCCATTTGTCCCTTTATTTACTGTTTCATTCAGGTTCTTCTACTAGTTGATATTTAATCCACTTCTTTAACTTTCCCTTCAAATCTCAGGGTTCCAGGATTGTCTTCTGTATCAAGTTTCAATTGGTTTCTAATTGCTTTGTTGGAGAGGATCTGTAGCTTGTCTGCCTATTCTGCCATCTTGCTGGAACTCCTAAGGCTGGTTTTTTTATGATTTTGAGTTTTGTTCCACATTTTTCTCCCATTCTATCCAGGATCTCCAATTGGGATCCTTTTCCAAGTAGTTGGTAGTGGTAGCCAGGCACTGTCTTCTGCACTCAGGGTCATGTAGGCTGAGGTTCCCATGGTCCACTAGTCCATTGATCTACTTGTTCCCATGTGTCTTTGATTTTCTTCTCCATTCTTTGCTCTAGATTAGGAGAGACCAATAGTTGCATCTTACGTGGTTGCTCAAAATCTTTTCAGACTCCAGTTGCTATTCACCAAAGTAGGATGTAGAGCAATTTTTTTGTGTGGCCTATTTTGTGCTTCGGAAGGAAGATGGGGCAATCTAATTCCACAGTGAAACTGCTTTGGAAACCCAAGGAGGGGTCTCTATGAGTCGGACCGACTCGACGGCACATAACAACAAAAAAAAAATTTTATGCTTACTGAGCTTGATATCCCCTGTGACCATGGTCTTAAGCCCACAGGCCCAATGACTCATTCCCTCAAGGTGTTTGGTTGAGGCTAAGAAGTTGTCATAACTTTGCTTCCCCCATGCCCCATTAGCTCTACTATGTATATAGGCATTTTTGTGGAACATATAAGCACATAGGTAGAAATATCGTCTGCTAAACCTTTACATGGTCATGGGTGTATTCCCGTTCACCTACCCATACCTGATCATCTTGCCTGTCTATCTATGTATCCAACCATATAATAATGTTTGTTATTACTAATAATGCAGTTTTTTTTTCTGTAATAATATTTACCTTTATCATCTATATCTTTTGCTCACTTTTTTATGCCTTCTTTTACTTTAATAGTATTGTGCTGGTCATCTGCTCTTGGCATATTGCCTTAAAAAGTTGAAAATAGAAATACCATTTAATCCAGCAATTCAACTACTAGGTATGTAGCCTAAAACAGTGAGAACCAAGACACTAACAGGTATACGCATACCCATGTTTATTGTAGTACTATTCACAATAACAAAGACACAGAAACAACCTACGTGCCCATCAATAGATGAATGGATAACTAAACTACAATACACACACACAATGGAGTACTATGGAACATTAAATAATAATGAAGAATTCACAAAAGTCCTCATAATGTGAATGAACTTGGAGGACATTATACTGAGTGAGATAAGACAATCACAGAAGGATAAATACTGTAAGAGCCCATAGTTATAAAAAGTGAAGGAAAGATTTATACATAGAAGGAGAAACTCTTTTTTTTGGTTACCAAGGATGGAAAGGGAGAGGAGGGAAATTTGCTAGCTAGATAAGAGACACATACTGATTTGAGTGAAGGAAAAGGCAATATTCCATACAGCATTTTTTTTTTTCACTAATTTTCAAAAGTAGATCCCTAGGTCTGTCTTCTGCAGTACCCCTGGGTGCCTTTGAATTATCAACTTTTAGGTTAGTAGTCAAGTGCAAACCATTTTTGCCACCCAGGAACCTTTTAATAGTATGCAATGAAATATAATTTTAATTTCTGAAACATTGGAGGTTTTAGGAACTCCATTAGGAATTTTTGTGGAAATACATTATTAATTTTTCTTAGTGGTACTTACAGTAATTGATAAAATACTAAGTTGAACTTTAAGGCTGAGTTCAACTTAGACTTTATTTTGAAAAAGATATATTCCCAAATTGATTCAATATTTGGAAGTTTTGGATAAAATCACAAAAATTTAAGTCCACTGAAGAATATTCAAATCTTTAAAATCACTGAAATTTCAAATAGTGAACTTATAAATCGTTGACCATGAGAATTTAATAATTATAATTATTTGTGCTTGTGTTCTTTTTACCCAGGGTTCCAATCAATAAAAGACATGTCGTTGTTGCTAGGTACCGTGGAGTAGGCTGCTACTCATAGGGACTGCATGCACAACAGAATGAAGCACTGCCTGGTCCTGCTCCAGCCTCACAGTCCATGCTATATATGAGCCCATTGTTGCAGCCACTGTGTCAGTCCATCTCACTAAGGGCCTTCCTGTTTTTTGCTGACCCTCCACTTTACCAAACATGATATCCTTCTTCCAGTAATTGACAACATGACCAAAGTAGGTGAGGCAAAGTCTGGCCATTATTGCTTCCAAGGAGCATTCAGGCAGGCTGCATATCCAGGACAGATTTGTTAGTTCTTCTGGTGGTCTACGGTACTTTCGGTATTCTTTGCCAACACAACTCAAAAGCATCTACTTTTCTTCAATCTTCCTTATTCATTGTCCAGCTTTCACATGCATATGAGGCTATTGAAAATACCATGGCTTGGTTTAGGCACACCTCAATCTTCAAAATGACATCTTTGCTTCTTAACACTTTAAGGAGATCTTTTTGGAGCATATTTGCCCACTTTAATACAATGTGTGATTTCTTGATTGCTGCTTCCATGGGTGTTGATTGTGGATCCAAGGAAAAGGAAATTTTGACAACTTCAATCTTTTCTCTATTTATTGTGATGTGGCTAATTTTCCAGTTGTGAAAAGTTTTGTTTTCCTTATGTCGAGTTGTAATCCATATTGAAAACTGTATTCTTTGATCTTCATCAGTCAGTGTTTCAAGTCACCTTCACTTTCAGCAAGCAAGGTTGTGTCATCTGTATATCACAGGTTGTTAATAAGTCTTCATCCAATCCTGATGCTGTGTTCTTCTTCATATAGTCCAATTTCCTGGAGTATTTCCTCAGCATATAGATTGAATAAGGATGGTCAAAAGATACAAACCCGATGCACACTCTTCTTGATTTTAAACCAGGCAGTATTCCCTTTATCTGTTCGAACAGTAGCCTCTTGGTGTATGTATACGTTCCTCGTGAGCAAAACTAAGTGCTCCAAAATTCCTGTTCTTTGTAGAGGTATCCATAATTCATTACTGCTAAAGGTATAAGGAGGCAGCATCTTCTGCCTTTAACTTTAACTTCCTTTATCTCCTCAAGAGAAAGTCAGATTCACCTTCAGCAGGCCAAAGCCTCTTCTTATGAGGCCAGACATGCCACCATGCTCTAGCCCTTGTACCAATCTTGACACCAACTGTACCTATCACAGCACCCACCATCTCTCTGCTGGGTTTGATAATTTGCTGCAGTGGCCACATAGAACTTACAGATTTGGTGGTTTATTAGGGAAGTAACAGGCTACAATTCAAGTTCAGAAATGTGCTCAGGATATAGATCTTCAATCAGGACAGTCTCCCCTCTGCTGTGTCCTTAGACACACCTCTCTGACCCTTGGCCTCTTGGCCTGGCCTCTGCCTTTGTGGGCCAGGTAAGCCAGCCATTCTATTTCATGCCCCTTGGTTCCACTGCTGCTATCTCTTAGTTGAGTGTCTCTCTTAGCAGTGCCTCTCTCTCAGCAGTGTGTCTCGTTCTCAGCAGTGCATCTCTCTCAGCTGGTAGTAAGAGAGATTCCTTCTGCCCCTGGCAGGGCTCATTTTGAGCCTGGCAGAGTGGCAAAACTAACCAATCCCAATATCAGAGTTCTACACACCTTCCCAGATTATTTTGTGCTGCTCCAACAGAAATACACCAGGCGATAACTTTAACAAATAAGAGTTTAAACTGCATGGTCCCACCCAGTAATCCAGTGGGAGTTACAAAGACTATGACTAGAAAAACCATACCATGTAATTTACTACACTGCAGTTACGATATACACAGTCAACTACCTTTTCATAGTAAAAAAAAAAAAAAAAAAAAAA
>NW_006921634.1:15421650-15431689 GCF_000298275.1 Orycteropus afer afer
ATACAGGGATTGTGGGGCTGGCGTGGGATCAGGCAGTGTTTTGTTCTGCTGTGCATGGGGTCGCTATGAGTTGGAAATGACTCAACGGCACTTAACAACAACAACAACCAGTCAATTGGCCAGGTAGCTGTCCCCAAAATTTCTTGGCATAAACAAGTAAGCACCTTCAGCACTGCATCTGTTTCTTGAAACATCTCAATGTGCATTCCATCAATTTCAGTAGCCTTGTTTTTTGTGAATTTCTTTAATGCAGCTTGGACTTCCTTCAATACCATTGGTTCTTAAGTATAGGCTACCTCCTGATATAGTTGATGATCAATCATTTTTTTTAAATGGTAAAGTGATTCTATCTATATTTTGATGCTTCCTGCATCATTCAATATTTTGCCATAGAATCATTCAATATTACAACTTGAGGCTTGAATTTTTTCTTCAGTTTTTTTCAACTTGAGCCATACCAAGGGTCTTCTTCCCTTTTGGTCTTCTAACTCTAGGTCTTTGCACATTTCATTATAAAATTTTACTTTGTCTTCTCAAGCTGCCCTTTGAAACCTTTTGTTCAGCTTTTATCTCATCATTTCTTCCATTTGGTTTAGCTACTCTTCACTCAAGAGCAAGTTTCAGAGTCTCTTCTGACATCTATTTTGGTCTTTTCTTCCTTTCCTGCCTTTTTAATGACCATTTGCTTTCTTCATGTATAATGTTCTTGATGTCATTCCACAGCTCATCTGGGCTTCAGTCCTTGGCTTCAGTGTATCAAAGCTATTCTTCAGATGGTCTTTAAATTCAGGTGGGATAGAATCAAGTTGGAATTTTGGCTTTTGTGGACTTGTTTTAAATTTCTTCACCTTCAACTTGAACTTGCACAAGAACAATTGATGATCTGTTCCACAGTCAGCTCCTGGCCTTGTTTTGACTAAAATATTGAGCTTGTCCATCTCCTCTACACAGATTTAGTAGATCTGATTCCTGTTTATTCCATCTTGTGAGGTCCACATATATAGCCTCCATTTATGTTGTTAAAGAAAAGTATTTACAATGAATAAGTTGGTGGTCTTGCAAAAGTCTATCATATAATCTCCAGCATCATTTCTATCACCAAGATCATATTTTCCAGCTACTTGTGATTCCTCTTTATTTCCAACTTTTGCATTCCAATCACCAGAAATTATCAATGCATCTTGACTGCATGTTTGGTCAATTCCAGACTGCAGATATTGGTAAAAATCTTCAGTTTTTTCGTATTTGGTGTTTGGTATGTAAATTTGAATAATAGTCATAAAACTGGTGTGGTAGTTATGTTTGTTTGTCACCTTGGCTGGGCCTTGTTGTGTGGCTGGGCAGCTGGTGGTAATTATTCCCCATGATGAGACTGGCAATCAACCCCATGGTGGGATCTACCACAAGCAGCTAAGTAGCTGTCTTTGGGATGTGGTCTGCTTCCTGTATATAAGCAGCAACTTTGGGAATGGTCTCTAGCCTATGGCATGCTTGGACCACAGGCTGCATATAGTTGTGTCATTGCTCAGCAGCTTGCTATGCTCTGCTGACTTTGGGACTTACAATGGATTTAAGTTAATGGCCTGCCGTGTGCATTGGTAACATCAGGACTGTGCCTTTTTACTTGTCAACCTTGGGGCTTCTCAGCCTCAGCAGCCAGCAGCTGTCTGAGTGAAGAAACGCCTCTACCTCCAGAGGGCCGGAAGCAGGAAGCAGGAAGCAGAGCTGGGCCCCAAGGTTGAGGGGCTTTCACCCAGCCCCTAGAGTCTGGCATTTTGACCTTGGACTTAAAGCCTCCAAATTGTAAGAATAAATTCCTGTTTGTTACGGCCATCCCATTTGTGGTATATTCTTGTCAGAGCAGCACTAGGTAACCAGAACAACTGGTCTTCCTTGTAGGCATATGGATATTATCCTATCACTGACAGCATTGTACTTCATGGTCTCTTGACATGTTCTTTTTGACTATGAATGTGACACCATTCCTCTTTAATTTGTCATTCCCAGCATAGTAGACCATACTACTGTCTGATTCATAATGTGGATATCAGCCCATTTCAGTTTATGAATGCTTAGGATACCTAGTTTTGTGTTTTAGTTCACTTTTTGACAATTTCCAGTTTTCCTAGATTGATACATGGTATATTCCATGTTTTGATTATTAATGGATGTCTGCAACTGTTTCCATTTTGAGTCATGCCCCAACCACCTCATTAGGTCAACCCTGCTTTGAGGAGGCAGCTCTTCCCCCATTCTGTTCTGAATGCCTTCCAACCTGAAGGGCTCAATTTCAGACTCTATGTTAGACAATGTTTCAGGGCTATTCATAAAGTTTCCAGTAATATATCAGACAGTGTTTAACTGCTATTCACAAGGTTTTCACTGACCAATTTTTTCAGAACCAGATGGCCCATCCTTCTTTCCAGTCTGTGTTAGCCTGGACATTCCTCTGAAACATGTCCATCATGGCTTACCCTGCTGGCATTTAAAATATCAGTGGCATAGCCTCCAGTCTAACAGTAACATGCAAGCCACCACAGTATGAAAAACTAACAGAAAAGTGGTGACATATTTTCATATTAATAGAATCAAAAGTACAGTGAAATTTAGGGTTTTTACACATACATGTATTTTGGTCATGGGCTGTTTCTTTTTGTTGGTTTTCTATTATGTCAGAGGGCATTGCTTCCAAGGAAAGCTATGCAGCTTCCTTAAACTTGAAAAGTTTATTTAATTTTGTCAGGTTCACTCTTTGTGGTCCTCGTAGGGAACTATAAAGGACTCTGGGGGCATCGACGGTTCAGTTGTAGAATTCTTGCTCCCATGTGAGTGACCCTGGTTTGCGTCCTAGCCAATGCACCTCATGTACAACCAACACCCATTTGTCAGTGGAGCCTTGTGTGGTGATGTGATGCTGAACAAGTGTCAGTGGAGCTTCCAGACTAAGACAGTCTCAGAAGAAAGGCCTGGCTATCTACTTCCAAAACTGAGCCACTGTGCACCTACCTATGACGCACAATGATTAGATCTGTAGCCAGTCATGGAGATGTCTCAGTATTAGGCAGTGTTTTGTTGCATTGTGCATGGACTGTAATGAGTCTGGGATGACTCACAGGTAGCTAACAACAACAACAAAAAAGATTGATTCATTCATTCATTTTAAAAACATCTGCCTACAGTGTGTCATTAAACAGCTTGCTTCCATGCCATTTTACAACATATACATTTTCCACACTATCACTTATGATTATATATCTTCATGAGATAAATATCACCTCTGTTTATAGATGAGGATACTCAAGCCTGAAGTCTTAGAGTTAGTAAGTAGAGCCACAATCCTCTGCTGGATCTTCTCATTTCAAACCCAGTATTATTTTCACTTTACACAGCATGTGTGTTTCTTCTATATGCTTCAAAATGCTGAGTAGTTGACAAGGTTCATGGAACAGAATTGAAACATTGACTGGATCTACCCATTTCAGGGAGGATATATTTTGTTTTGAAGTAGCAGGGTATTTAACAAAAGTGACTTATCAGCTACTGTTAGTTGCTGTTGAATTGCTTCCAATTCATGCTGCCCCCATGTGTGCAGAGTAGAACTGCTTGATAGAGTTTTCAAGGCTGAGACTTTTTGGAAGCAGATTGCCAGGCCTGTCTTCTGAGGAGCTTCTAGATGAGTTTGAACCCCCAAACTTTCGTCTAGGTAGTATGGCAGTTAACCATTTCGCCACACAGAGACTCCTTGTATGTAGTAGGAATTTATTATTTTATATGACAAGAAGTCCTAGCATTGATTATTTAGTGCCTCAATAATGTCCTCAAGGTCCAAGGCTCTTTCAGTCTTTCCAGTCATCTAACCTCAGAGGTGTTTTATCTCCTTCCCTGTCTCCTGGTGTCCTAAGTTGGTTACTGTAGCTGAGACATCAAAGCCCCACATCACAGCATCCAAAATTAGGAATAAGGAGAGTCTCCTAGTATTTATTTATTTTTTTAATCAGGGGAGAAAATCTAACACAAAAGCCTACTCCATAGACATCCTGTCAAAACATATTGGCTAAGACTGTGTCATTTGCTCACTACTAAACCTAGTGACAAGGAGGAATTTGATTGGACTAATTGTGATTTAACTCCTACAGCTGTGTCCACTGCTCTCTGTACTTTGCTACCAAACTTGAACAGAATTGGGCTTCTTTTAGTAAAGATTAGGAATGGATGGAAGGCTGTTTGGAACTCAGCAAACAATATCTGATATTATACCAAAGTCTCATTTCCCTTAGAAACCTAAATGACACTTGTTTTTCCCAGATTACATACCAGAAATAATTACACTTTCTTCATGAGGTTGAAAAGAAGATCAGTAGTAATTTTACAGTTGAGGTTAAAATAATATACAATGATAATTTTAAGTTTAAAGCTATAACGTGTGAAATACAAAAGAATGATTCCTTTATTCGTTTTACAGTTGTAATATTCAGAAGGGCAGTGGAGTTCTCAAAAGAAAAAAAAAAAGAAGAAGATATCCATATAACTGCAAATCAAAAAATAAAATAAAGTAAATATAAAATGCAAGACCAAGCACAATAATAAAATAAATCCTACTTAATGCCAGGCCCTTTCTGAAACTGTAGACATTTTTCAGTGGTGAGCCGAACTCATTTGTCACAAGACAAACTTCATTTGTTCATTATTCTGGCATTTTTTCTTCTAACAACTCTTTGAAAATTGGAAATCTGTGTTTAGAAGAAGCCACTATTTTTTTAAATAACACCAATTATTGTGAAAGTTCAACAACATAGCTAAATTTGAAAAACAGAAAACAATAAATAGCTACCTATATATACTCATTTCAGTAAGCAAACATAAAAGCCATAAAAGAAAAAAGTTTCCCAAAATATAGTAGTCACTTATTTTGTTTATTTATTCACTTACTTATGCTGTGGGCTAATCCTACTTACCACTTTTTTCTCTCACTTTTTCTTTCCCCTTGCTGCTTCTCAACCCAGTTCCTGTAATTTTGTTGTTGTCCCACATTGAGGTGATTTTCTCCTCTACTCTACTAGACAATTATCTTCAATTGTCTTTGGTCTTCTGCTAGTTTTTATTATATCCCACATACTTCTATCTATCTTCCCAAAGTCTTAATCTTGATTCATGAAGAAATGGAATAGGCAGTTTATTTAAAAAAAAAAAAAAAAATACACCTTCTACTTGCTTATCAACATGGTTAGGTTCCAAAGACCAGGTTGTTATGTGAAATTGGTGCTATGCAAAAATGGATGATGACTACATCAGATCACAAAAAACGGGATTACGATATCATCACATAACTGCCAAATTATGTCATTGCATAACTACCAATTATATCATTACATAACTGCCAAATCACTGAGAATCATGGCCCAGCCCAGTTGATACATGAACTTAACCATCACAGCCAGCATTACTCACACCATGGCATTTATTAATACCAGATATATGTTGTTAATACATAAAATAGTCAGGTAGTAGATTTTTTACTCTTGTAATAACTGTGAAATATTGAGTAACAAGATAGTTGATAAGTGAGTAGAAGGTGTACTCTAATAAAAAAATGTTTGACATATGTAGGCTTGGAAATGAATCTTGCAGAATATAAAAAATTTCAGGACTTAAAAATATTGGAAATAACCACAGACTTTTTTCTTTAAGCCTTACCTTTAGTATATATGAGGAAGTGGTAATTAACACTACTTATGAAAAAAATTAATTTTCATTTAGAATTCAAATAATGTCATTTCAATATGTTTGTTTTCTTTCTCCACCCTTTTCTTTCTTCCACAACTCAATTTTAACCAGTAGTGTCAATTCCTAGTGTTTCTTATTGTATTCTTGACTGTTTCTAGTTTTATTTGATTTTCATTTGTGTTTGAAATGGGTAAGTGCTTGGCTGCTAACCTGAAAGTTGGCAGTTCAAACCCACGAGCTCAGAAGGAAGGGTGGGCAATCTACTTCCATAGTGATATTGCCTTGGAAACCCAAGGAGGGGTCTCTATGAGTCAGGTCTGACTCGACAGCATATAACAACAACAACAACAAGCTACTCTGTGGGAAAGATGTGGCAGTCCACTTCCATAAAGACTTACAACCTTAGGAACCCACTAAGAGCAGTTCTACTCTGTCAAAAGGGTCATGATGAGTCAGAATTGACCTGATGACAGTGGGTTTGAGTTTGGTTTTTGACTGGCATTTATACAAATGGTTTGATAATAGAAAATAGAACATTTTCTGTTTTGCAATTTTCTTCCTATTCTCTTATTTTCAATTATTTGTATAATTTTTAACCACCATCCATCTGTTAGTTTGTTGTACTGTGATGGCTTGCATATTGCTATTACACTGGAAGCTGTGCCATTAGTATTTCAAATTCTGGCAAGATCAATCATGGTGGACAATTTTCAGAGATGTTTCCAGACTAAGAAAGACTACAAAGAAAGACCTGGTCATATAACTAAATAATTAGCCATTGAAAACCTTAAGAATCACAACAAAATGTATCTGATATAGCCACATCATCAGGAAATACCAATTGTTAGTAAAGGACATCATATTTGATAGACTAGAGGGCAAAGGGAAGTAAGGGACACCCTCGATTAGATGTATGTATATAAAAGCCGTGACAATGGACTCAAACATAGTAACAATCATGAAGATGGTACGGGATCAGGCAGTGTTTTGTTCTGTTATAGACAAAGTTGCCATGAGTTGGAGTCAACTCATGGAAACTAACATCATTTCTAATGTAGCACTCTATTCTATAACACATATCCCAATACTTTTCATTTTAGATTTTCATTGGTTAAAAATGCTAAATGTTCATTCCTGACGATTACATAGCTATATTCTGGTTTATTTAGTAGTTTCTCAAAGATGAATAATCTTCAGTAAATTCTTATATGTTGAAGATTCTTGATCTAGTTATACTTGAAACAATGCTTGACCAAGTATGAGGTTCTGGGGATATACTTTCCTTGTGTACTTTAGAGGTGTTGCTCCTCTGTGTCCTGACTGTGGAGAAGTCCAATACTGTCGGGTTTTCTTTCCATTATAAATTGTTTTTTTGGCTGCTGAAATAAGCCTTTCTTTGTCACTGAAGTATAATACATTTTCTAAGATACATCTCACTGTCAACTATTCTGGTTCAGCTTTTGTTATATATTGTATGCTATTTTGGAAAGTATCTTCTGTTTTGAATCATAATTTAAAATATTCATTTTGTTTTATTGTTACAGTTTTCTTATTTTGGCACTCTATTTTCTTTCTAATTC
The DNA here is from genome assembly GCF_000298275.1 of Orycteropus afer afer. NCBI lineage: Eukaryota > Metazoa > Chordata > Mammalia > Tubulidentata > Orycteropodidae > Orycteropus > Orycteropus afer. The sequence continues at coordinate 15,428,955 of NW_006921634.1, forward strand.
TTTTATTTTTTTATTCGTATTTTATATATGTCAGCTATAGTCCTATTATCTTTTTATAACAAGTCTTACATAATATGTCCTTTAATAAGAATCTCCAACTGTTAAAATTTTATCCTGCTTGCTTCACTGTTTATTCTATTTAACTCATCTTATGTAACTATCTATAGATCTATATTATGTCTATTTATCCATCTAGGTATACAGAAAAATATACTTTATTTTTCCTGAACCATTTGAGAGTGCACAAATCCTACTAGTTTACCCCTAAAAATTCCAGTCTGTATTTTCTAAGAAGGACAGTCTTTTGCATTAACATAGTATGGTCATCACCTTCAGGAAATTTAACATTGATGCAATACTTTAATCCACCATTTGTATTCCCAGTTTTGCCAGTTGACCAAATAATATCTTCTGTAACATATTTTCTACAGCCCTGGATCATGTATTGTATTTCCTCATCATGTCTCTTTACTCTCCTTTGATCTGGAACAGCTCCTCTGCTTTCATAGTCTTTCACATCACTGACATTTTAGAAAATACAATCAGTTTTAAAAATAGAATATTTCTCATTTTTTATTAGTCTTATGTTTCCTTAAGATTAAAGTTATACATCCCTGGTTAGACACTATTTAAGTGATATTCTCAGAAGATCACATTCAGAAGCCCACAGTCCATGTACCCCTAATTGGTAGTATTAATTTTGATAACTTGGTCAAGTTATTATTCCATTTACCCACTTTGTACTTGCTATTCCCCTTCTAATAGCTATTATTATGATTGAAAGATGTCGATTTTCCCATTCTAATTATCCCTTCACGTTTATCAATCAACACACATAAGAGAAAGCTCTCCCTTCTCATTTATTTACCTATTTATTATCAAAAAGGCTCATAGATTCCAATTTTTTTCAAATTTTTATTTTTTATTACTGTATTTCAGTGCTCAAATTGACCCAGATTTGGCCAGTGGGAGCCCCTTTTCACTAGGGCTTTTGTTCTTTTAACATGTCCCCATCATTCTTTTGAACACTTATTTGCTGCCTTAGCAGCATGTTCTAGGATAATTCTGCATTTTCTGCCCCAGTCCTTGAATCATGCATTTCTCTAAAAAATCTTCATTCATTTGAACAGAGTGTGCTATTAAAAACCAAAGCCCAGGCACTCAGTGTGCTTTTTGCTTCTCTGGTATCATCCTTGATTCTAGGCTTTTTTGGTAGACAGAGTTAGGAGATACATGTACATGTATATGTAATCTATTATACATATATGATATGTATAATCTATTATAGAATCTAATTATTCATTTACGAAGAGATTAGAAATCATGGATTTTTACCAATAACTTCAAATACATCTCCCTAGCGTTCCTCTGTACCTTCCCCCATTCCATATGTGTATCTTTTCTCTTCCCCAATAAGCACCCTCGTTCTGATCAACATCAAAACTTTACTCAATTTCCTCATTCAACAATATATCTGAAAGGGTTTGAGAATTGTTTCATCCATATCACTATTTTTTAAAAAAAAACTACCAAAAAAGTTCAGGTTTTGTTTGCTGTTCCTGAAGAATTATTGTTTAATATTGTAGTTTTTTTAAAATTTTTTATTCATTTTTAAAATTTTCTCTGCAGTGTGGTTATGCTATTCATGTGGTTATGCTACAGTTATATATTTGATTCAGCTTTGGTTTATTTTTATTTTTCTTCCTCCAATCCCTGGTTATTTTTTTACTTCTACAATTTGTAGATCATCAACATGCTTTCAAAAGTCATGACTACACAAAAGTTTATACTCAGAGAAATGGCATGCCCCCTTCTGTCCCTTTGACCTTCCTCTTCTTAGCCATAAGTGACCAATTTCATTGTTTTCTGATTTATCCTTCTTGCGTGTGTTCTTGTAAATATTAGTAGATGTATATGTTTTCAAAATGTTTTTCCTTATTTCCTATAAAGCAGTAGCTCTTTTCATCTAATGATTTATCCTGGAAATCACTTCATGTCAATTTATTGAGCTTTTCCTCATTACTCATATTCAAAATGGATTATATAGTATATAGTGCAATTGATGTAGGGATACATTGAGATACTACAGTTGGTATACTATCTGGTATGTGGTAGGTGTTCACTAGATTGTAACTGCTAATAATAATAATTATGATTGATGAGGATGAGTATGTTATCCTCATACCTTGGTTGTTTTGTCAAGGTGGACACATCAGGAGTTCCTAGAAAGTCAAACCTATGAATGTTCACTGATAGAGAAGTTAAAGGCTTGGTTAGAGTTGATATAGAGTTTTTAAGAGGAGTTTCATAAATTTTCTATCCTGTGTATTTCCCCTTTCCTTTCAGCAACTTAATCTAGAAATACTTTGTATGACTGCATGAAAATAAATGATACGAATTATCATGTATCTGCCCATTTAATATTTATGGCTAATTATTAAGCAATAATATAGCTGTTAAGGATATTCAGTGTGTCCAATTAATTTAATTATATACTTCATTAAAGTATTAAACCAGTTTATGCTGCTTCATTTGGCTTAATTCCCATTTTGATACACTCTAGTGCCTACCTGGAAGCTCTGGCGGTGTAGTGCCTAAGGCATTTGACTGCTAACCGGAAGGCTAGTGGTTCAAACCCACTAGCCACTCTTCAGAAGGAAGACTGGACAATCTACTTCCGTAGAGATACCACCTTGGAAACCCAAGGAGGGGTCGCTATGAGTGAGAATCTACTC
>NW_006921634.1:15432444-15433541 GCF_000298275.1 Orycteropus afer afer
GTGGGTTCAATTCCAGACCTGAAGGGCAGCTAGGGGCCATAGTCTCAGCAGTTCCACCAGGCTCTATTGGACCAGCAAACCTGTCTTCCCCTTTTTTTTCCCCCTCCAAATGATTTTGAGTTTTGTTCCACATTGTTCTCCCTCTCTATCAAGGATGTCCTAGACAGATTATTTCAAACTTTTTTATATTACTATTGCACTGTTAACCAGGAGACTGGTGGTTCAAACCCACCAGCCATGCCTCAGAAGGTTGGACAATTTACTTCTGTAGTGATACCACCTTGGAAACCCAAGGAGGAGTCTCAATAAGTCAGGTCAGACTCAATGGCACATAACAACAACAACAAAATTGCACACTTAATAGACTACTGTGTCATGTATACATAGCTTTTATATTCACTAGGAACCAAAAAAATTCATGACTCACTTTATTGTGATAATTGCTTTATTGTGGTAGTCTGGAACTAAACCACATACCTCTCAGGTATGTTTGTATATGCTTTGTAGGATTTACACCTAAATATTTTATTTTTGTATATGTATTAAAAATGTTATTTTTTTATTTCTAGCTGTTCATTACAAATACATGAAAATATGATTGATTTGTATATACTGACCTTGTCTCTTATGATAGCCCTATCATAAGATAACTCACTTATTACTTTAAATAGCTTCTCTACGTATTCCATTGACTTTCTTTATATGCACTCATGGCATTCGTGAATGTTATCTTTAGGTTCCATTGAGTCAGTTCCAACTCATGGAGACCCTCATTATAACAGAATGAAACACTGCCTGGTCCTGAGCTATCCATACAGTTGTTGCTGTGCTTAATTTAGCACATTTTTGCAGCCACTCTGTCAATCCATTAAATCTTCCTATTTTTGTTGACCCTCTACTTTACTAGGGACCTCTGGTGGTGTAGTGCCTAAGACATATGACTGCTAACCAGAAGCTGGTGGTTCAAACCCACCAGCCACTCCTCAGAAGGAAGACTAGGCCATCTATTTCCATAGAGACACTGCCTCAGAAACCCAAGGAAGGGTCCCTATGAGTTGGGACCACTGGACGGCAGTGAGGTTTTTTTTTTTTTTTTT
>NW_006921634.1:15435206-15441640 GCF_000298275.1 Orycteropus afer afer
ACACACACACACACACACACATATAGGCAGTCTTCAAACACTATAAAGTTAGGTTTTTTTTTTAATTTACACATGTGGTTTAAATCAGCTTTCTTAAGTGCTTACAAGTTAATAGTATTAAAGAAAGTAGAGAAATCTAGATAAGGACTGGAAAATTTTCATTAAACTTGGCATGTAGGAGAAATTTGGTGACATTGGTAAGATCAGTTTTATCAAATTGAAGTGACAGGGTTGAGGAATGAATGGTAGGTGGGAATATGCAGGAAATGTGTTCCCAAATCTCTCTATAACTCCCTGGTAATGCATTTAATTCTACTTCCTTGTTTAATTTTTTTCACCTTCCGTGAGAAGAGAAGATCCATTAGAGAAATTACTGTAATATTAGCACTTAGCACAGTGCCAGACACATAGTAGGCATTTAACGTATTCTTCTGGATGAAAGAAAAGAAGGATAAACAAATTTTTCTTTCTAGAATTTTGATCGACAAAGGGAGAAGGTAGATAGTAATAGCTGCAAGTAAAGGAAAGATACTATTTTGTTTTTCCTACAGGAAAAGAGAGAAACTTGCCCATGTATGTAGTATGAAGGGAAGAAGCCAATGGAAATGGAGAGATTGAAAATACAGGAGAAAATGCAAGTAAGATACTGGAGAAAACATAGAGGAGATAGAGTTGAAACCATAGGAGAGTGGTGGGCTTTGATCAAGAGTGAGATAACTTGAGATAGGGACAAGTATTGATTTGGGTGAAAGGAAGGGCAATGTACCAAATGTGAGTGATCAATGTAATGGCATTGAGGAAGAGGAAGACAAAGAGAGGTACATTGGAGGTACAGACAACAAAGAAAAGGAAAAAAAAAAAAAAACTGAGATATCTTGCAAAGGTTGAAGGAAGGAAGCAATGAAATAACCACATAAAGCTCGATCCAGGCATCTACTGAGCTTAACATGTGCTTAGGACTTTGTTAGATCCTGGATTAAGTGGAGGAGAAGAATAGGAACTCAAAACAAGTACAAACCTTTGTTATCAATAATTATGCAATGTTTTATTTAATGGTATTAATTTTACTTCTTATCATCTCAGGAGAAAAAGGACAATCTTAAAAGTCTAAAAGTCTAGTTTACATAAGCTTAATAACGTTGAGTTTGAAAGTGTAATCAGAGTGTATAAAGTGATGGCTAGTGAGCCAAATTCAGTCTATAACCCTGTCTTGCTAGACTTTCACATTATGTTGAAACAATTTTGGTTTGTTTTGTTTTGAGTGCACTTCAAAGGGGACCTGTATTCACTGGATTGCCACAGACTCAACCGCTTTCTCTGTGGTACACACACTCCACTCCCATCAATTCTATATCATCCTTTTTAGGTTTGGATATCATGATTCTCAGGCAACTCTGCTGGAGATAGTATTTGTTAACTTGTTAGCTGAGAAGTCTATAGTGAGGATATGGTATAGGCGGTTGGGGACTCAGGGTTAGGGGATTGGAGGTAGGATGGGATAGTGGGGAGCCAGGAACAAAGGGTAAATTTAGAAGGGGAACTAAAAGGAGAGGTGTTTGTTTGTTTGTTTGTTTTTTCCTTTTCCTGTTACTTCTACTACTAATATCTTCCTAAATATCATATATTAAATTCCTTTGTTTTCCTGTATAGGTACAATCTCACTAGACATCTGTTTTCTTCTATCAAATTCTGAAATAAGAGTGACTCACTGCCAAAACAGAAAGAAAAGAATTATTTTGGATTAATCTTATTCTTGGTAAATCACATGTGCTGCTAAACCATATGTGGAAATTTTCTATTTCTAGATAGATATCTTCACCTATGGGTGTTAGATTACGTATGACTTACAGAAGATATCGGTGTGATTCAGAAGACATTAAATAATTTTTAGTACCTACAAAATAAAGCCAACTATTTAAAATTGTATTAGATATTCTAAAATTATGTGCTCAGTGCTCCCCATGCTCTTTGAATGCATTATGCTGACAACTGAAATTAATTAAGCTTTAATTAAGAAGGAGTAAAACTATTAGTGTAACTTAGATCTAAGAAAGATCTTCCCCCTTTTAAGGCCCTTCTTGGGAAGGGAGAGAGAAGGAAAGGAATCTTTCTGGCAATCAGGTCAGCTAAATCAGTATCATTCTCACAAACAACTGTTCATTTGTTAGTATCTCCACTGGACTAAATCTTAATATCTTGATTTTTATTTCTGTGCAATATGCCAGGATTTTGGATGATTTGCAATGTTGTGAAAATAGTGTATTCTCTATAGGATATTTCCCATTGACATTAATAGGCTTATCAGTATTTAAATTTCAAATCTGAATTTCAAAATTTAATGTTAAAATTGTTATGAACAGCTATAATCACTATTTCCTCATGTATGGTTAGGTGCCACTGAGCCAATTCTAGCTCATAGTGACCCTCTGTACAACAGAAACACTTCTCAATTCTGTGCCATCTTCATAATTGTTGCTATGTTGGAGCCCATTGTTGCAGCTACTGTGTCAATCCATCTTCTTGAGAGTTGTCTTCTTTTTCATTGACCCTGTACTTTACCAAGCATGATGTCCTTCTCCAGGGACTGATCCCTCCTGATAACTTGTCCAAAGTATGTGAGACAAAGTCTCACCATCCTCACTTCTAAGGAGCATTCTGGCTGTACTTCTTCCAAGACAGATTTTGTTTATTTTTCTGGCCATCCATGACATATTTAATATTCTTCACCAACACCATACATCAAAGGGATCGATTCTTCTTCATTCTTCCTCATTCATTGTCCAGCTTTTGCATGCATATGAGTCAGTTGAAAATATCATGACTTAGGTGAGGTGTACCTTAGCCTTCAAAATGACATCTTCACTTTTTAACACTTTAAAGAGATGTTTTGCAACAGATTTGCCCAACATAATATGTCATTTGATTTATTGACTGCTGCTGTCATTGGTGCTGATTGTGGATTCAAGTAATATGAAATCCTTGACAACCTTCAATCTTTTCTCCTTTTATCATGAGGTTGCTTATTGGTCTAGTTGTGATGATTTTTGTTTTCATTCAGTTGAAGAGCAATCTATACTGAAGACTATAGTGCTTGATCTTCATCAGTATGTGCTTCAAATCTTCTTCACTTTTAGCAAGCAAGGTTGTGTCCTCTGCATATCACAGGTTGTTCTTCCATTTGCATGCTGAGCAAATAATCTGAGAAAAGGGACTATCTGAAGAAGAACTCAGCATCAGGATTGAAGAAAGACTTGTAACAATCTGCAATATTTCCTTATATACATAGAAGACAAAGATTAAAAAGAAAATTTGGACTCTTTTCTCTGTTAAAATTCTTTAAAGATTTTAATCTCAAAAAGCATTTTTCTTAGGCCCACTTTCACAACTTTTAAATAATGGCAGTACTAGCTATTTACCTTTTTATCATTCCTTCATTACATTAATTTCTTCATGAATTTGGTTTTCATTTTTTACTAATAATGCTTAAGACTTTGGGGAAGTATATAAGCATGTTTAGATTTATATGGATGAAAACTTAGTAAATAGAGGCTTTGTTGAGAAGCCTGGCACAATATAGAAAATTTCAATATATATATTGAATATGAAGTACACTTTACAATACTTGAACCTCAGAGTTAAATGAAATGTCTGAAGTTTTTCATGGGTACAATTTCTTTTGGGGCTTCTTCACTGAATTCTCCATTTTCACTCTCTCCTTTACTTTGGAAAAATGCCACTTAAAAGAAATATTTTTGCCAAATACTTAGCTGTTATTAGTTCTTCTTAAAGTATTTCATTAGCAACCTTTCAGTATTTTAAATCAGTTTCATTTATTCAGTGTACTTTTGATAATCTTTCCTTGGGTATTTCAAACAGATTGCCTTGACCATGACTCATTATTTTTTCTTCACTGTATGTGAACTTCAAACTTTCAAAATACTTTTATTGCAATAGCAGTTGCAATAAACAAACCCACAAATCTCAGAGCTTCACAGAGTGGAAATTAATTTTTTTCTCACCTGAAGTTCAGTAAAGGTGTTGCTGATATGGGCAACATTCATCATAGTCTTTTAGATACGGAAGCTCCCTTCTTATGAGTTGTGATTCACTTTCTTCTGGGTATCTGATTTTTCTGTACTTAGTCTCAAGGTGAAGAAAGAAAATAAAGATTTTACATTGTTTGCAAGCTTGTGTTGGAATCGACTCGACACCAATAGGTTTGCTTTTATATGGTTTAAAGTAGTGCTTATCATCTGTGCTCACATTCCATTGTTCCGGAGTCAGTCACATGGCCAAACCTTATTGCAAAGCAAGCTGGGAAATGTGATCTAACTGTGTGTCCAGGGAGAAGAGGTTGTAAGTTTGATGAACAGCTTGCAAGTTTCTGCCACATCATGCTTTTACTTCGCTTCTGTTTTTTTTTTTTCCTTTTCTATCCTTCCATTAAATTGATCTTATTTTCATTTTGTTTAATTTAATTTTTCAATTCATCCATTCAATCCATATTTATTAAGTGCATAATATGATACTATGTGCTAGATATTGTTCTAGGTACTTGGGATACATCAGTGAACAAAGCAGACTGAAAAACAAACAAACAAAACAACCCAGCTGTTGTAGAGGTTATATGCTAATAGACATAAACAAAGCTCACTGCCATTGAGTCAGTTGTGACTCATAGTGACCCCCATTGGGTTTCTGAGGCAGTAAATCTTTACAGAAGTAGATTGCCCACTCTTCCTTCCACTGAGTGCCTGGTAGATTTGAACCACCAACATTTTGGTTAGCAGTCAAATGCCTTAGGCACTACACTACCAGTGCCTATATAGAGACATGTTGTTGTTGTTGTTATGTGCCATCGAGTCATACCTGACTCACAGCGACCCCTCCTTGGGTTTCCAAGGCAGTATCACTACAGAAGTAGATTGCCCCATCTGCCTTCCGAGGAGTGACTGGTGGGTTTGAACTGCCAGCCTTCTGGTTAGCAGTCAAGTGCCTTAGCCACTATGCTACCAGAGCTCCCATATAGAGACATAGACAATAAAAATATAAGCTTAATAAAAAGTAACTTATATAGCATTTTAGAAGTGACAAGTTCCATGGGATGGGAAAAAAATGGTAGAGTGGGAAATAGAGGGAGAAGCCTGCAATTTTAAGTAGAATGGATTTTATTGGAGAAAAATTTGAAAGAGGACAGCAATTCAGGTTACTAGGAAAAGAGAGAAAGGCCTGTGCATAGGTCTCAGGGAAGGAGCACACCTAGTGAGTTCAAGAAACAGCCAGGAGCCTGGTATGACTGGAGTAAAGCAAGAAGGGGTAGAAGTTGAAGCCAGAAAGATAAGCGTAGGGTAGTTGTATAAGGCAAAAAACAAAACAAAACTCGTTGCCATCAAGTCAGTTCTGAATCATGGTTGACCCCTGTATTATGGGAGCTCTGGTAGCATAGTGCCTAAAGCATTTGACTGCTAACCAGAAGGGTGGTGGTTCAAACCCACCAGCCACTCCTTGGAAGGAAGGTTTGGCAATCTACTTCCGTAGTGATACTGCCTTGGAAACCCAAGGAGGGGTTGCTAGGAGTCATATCCGACTTGTCGGCAGTGCGTGCGTGCGTGTGTGCTATGGGTTATAGAGCAGAACTGCTCCACAGAGTTTTCTTGGCTGTAGTATTTATGGAAACATATCACCAGGCTTTTCTTTCAAGGTGCCACTGAATGAGTTCAAACCACCAATCTTTATGTTAATAGTTGAGCACGCAAACAACTAAGGCAAACTTGCCACCCAGGGACCTTATTGTACAAGACAAAGGTTCCCAAACTTTCTTAGTTTGTAATGTTCTTTGTGTCTATGTATATTTTCATAGAACCAAAAGAAATACCCAACAATTTCATTCATTAAGTGATTAAGACTAAACAATTTAATGAGAATTTTATGTCCCAAAATTTAAAAATCATCTGAAAAAAATAATATACTTAACTTTAGAGAAAAAAAAATCATGTTTTTGTCTTATTCTTAACCACAATCACTGACAGGATTTGTGTACCCACTGGTCATTGGAAAGCTTCTGAAGTCTTGCAATTAGATTGGACATTGCCACCCTCATCCTGTTCTTGTGGATTTTTGTGTGGTATTTACTTTTTCTTTTTTTTAAATTGTGAGTTGGGTGAAAATTTACAGAACATATTCATTTTCCATACACTTTGGAGAAGTTCACATACACTTTTTCTCATGACATTGACTGCAATTAACCACAATGCAACAGCTCTCCTCCCACTTCTTCCCGATAGTTACTTCCCTGTGTCCATCCCTCCATGCACTCCTGCCCCCTGAGCTGTCTCCCTGTGTATAAACAGCCCTTCTTTCTCCCATGATTGTTCTCTCCAAGGAGTGTATCTACTTCAGGTAAATGTTCAACTCATATGCCTGTCTTTTGTTTG
>NW_006921634.1:15441740-15443020 GCF_000298275.1 Orycteropus afer afer
CCAAATGATTTTGAGTTTTGTTCCGCATTTTTCTCCCTCTCTATCCAGGATCTCCTACATAGATCCCCCTCTGAGTGGTTGACAGTGGTAGCCAGGCACCATCTAGTTCTTCTGGTCTCATAGTCATATGATCTGTGGATCGTATGGTGTATCAGTTGCTAGGACTAATTGTTTCCATGAATCTTTGGTTTTCTTCATTTTTCTTTGCTCTGGATGAGGAGAGACCCATTGTTGCGTCTAGATGGCTGCTTGCAAGCTTTTAAGATCCCAGTTGCTACTCGCCAAAGTAGGAGGTGGAACAATGTTTTGTGTAGTATGTTATGCAAATTGAGTTTGATGTCTCCTGTGACTATGGTCCCAAGCCCACAGGTTCAACTACCCAGTTCTTCTGGGTAGCTGGCTGTGACCAAGAAGTGACTACAACTTTGTTCCTTGTCAGATCATATGTATCGGACACCTGGGAATTTAGATCATACAAATACACTTCTAGGACCATTGTCTGCCATCCCTATACATGGTCTTGGGTAACTCCCCACTTCATAGGCGTAACTAATAGTTCAGCTTGCCCACCCATCTATCCCCTGGTATACCCATGTTCGCCTTCACTGACAGCACAATACTGTATGTGCAAAAGGGTTCATCTTTGTTGTCTGTACCTCCCATGTACCTCTCTATGTCTTCCTCTTCTTCAGTGCCACCATGTTGATCACTCACATTCGGTACATTGTCCTTCTCTTCACCCAAATCAATGCTTAACTCTACCTAAGAGTGTTACCTCCCCTCCCCTCCCACTCCTGATAACCAACAAAGAAAATTTCCTTCCATAGATAAACTTTTCCTTGACTTCTACAATAATGGACTATTACATTATTTGTCCTTCTGTGATTGACTTATTTCACTCAGCATAATGTCCTCCAAGTTCATACACAATATGCAGTGTTTTGCAGATTCTAGGTTATCTTTAGGGTTGCAAAGTATTCCATTGTGTGTATGTACCATAGTTTGGTTATCAATTCCTCAGTTGATGGGCATCTAGGTTGTTTCCATCTTTTGGCTATGGTAAATAGTGCTGCAATGGACATGGGTGTGCATATGTCTGTTCTTGTCATGGCTCTCACTTCTTTAGGATATATACCGAGTAATGGAATTGCTGGGTCAAATGGTATTTCTAATTCCAATTTTTTAAAGAATCGCCATACTGCTTTCCACAGTGGTTGTACTATTTCACAGTCCCACCAGCAGTGTATGAGAGTCCCAATCTCTCCACATCCTCACCAGTA
>NW_006921634.1:15445625-15456439 GCF_000298275.1 Orycteropus afer afer
TGACTTCTTCTTTACCAATTTAGATACCTTTGGTTTCCTTTCTTGACTTAAGGCCTTAGCTAGGGCTTCCAGTACAATGTTGAATAGAAGTGGTGATAGAGGGCATCCTTGTCTGGTTCCTGTTCGCAAGAGGAATGGTTTCAGTCTCTCTCCATTGAGAATAATGTTGACTGTTGGTTTTGCATAGATGCCCTTTATTGTTTGAGGAATGTTCCTTCTATTCCTGTTTTGCTGAGAGTTTTGATCAGTAATTGGTATTGGATTTTATCAAATGCCTTTTCTGCATTGATTGATATGGTCATGTAGTTCTTCTCCTTTGTTTTATTTACATGGTGGATGACTTTGATTGTTTTTCTAATGTTGAACCATCCCTGCATACTTGATATGAGCCCTACTTGGTCATAATGAATTATTTTCTTGATATGTCATTGGTGTCTATTGGCTAGGATTTTGTTGAAGATTTTTGCTTCTATATTCATGAGGAATATTGGTCTGTAGTTTTCCTTTTGAATGATGTCTTTGCCTGGTTTAGGTATTAAGGTTATGCTTGCTTCATACAACGAGTTAGGGAGTATTCAATCCTTTTCTATGTTTTGGAATAGTTTGAATAAGACTGGTGTCAGTTCTTCTCTGAATGTTTGGTAGAATTTTCTAGTGAAACTACCTGGGCCAGGACTTTTTTTTGTCAGTAATTTTTTGATGACATGTTCAATTTCTTCTTTTGTTATGGATCTGTTCAACTTTTCCACATAAGTCGGTGTTTGTTTAGGTAAGTGGTGTGTGATAAATCAATCCATTTCTTCCAGATTATCAAATTTGTTGGAGTACAGTTCTTCATAGTATCCACATATTATCCTTTTTATTTCAGTTGGTTCTGTTGTGATGTCACCCATTTCGTTTCTTATTTGTCTTATTTGTATTTTCTCCCTCTTTTCCTTTGTTAAATTTGCCAGAGGTTTGTAAGTTTTATTGATCTTTTTAAAAAACCAACTTCTGGTCCTATTGATTTTTTGTACTGCCCTTCTATTTTCTGTTTCATTGATTTCTGCCCAAATCTTGATTATTTCCTTTCTTCTGGTGACTGTGGGCTTTTCTTGCTGTTCTTTTTCTAATTGTTGGAGATGTTGGTTTAAAGTGTTGATTTTGGTCCTTTCTTCTTTTTGATGTGTGCATTTATTGCTATAAATTGGCCTCTGCTCACTGCTTTTGCTGTGTCCCAAAGATTTTGGTATGTTGTGTTTTCATTCTCATTTGATTCAAGGAATTTTTGAATTTCAATTTTTATTTCTTTTCTTACCCAATGTTTCTTAAGGAGAGTGTTGTTCAGTTTCCATGTGTTTACTCTTGCTCCATTGATCTTCCTATTGTTGATTTCTAATTTGATAGCATTATGATCTGAGAAGATGCTTTGCAGTATTTCAATGTTTTTAAATTTATGAAGCCTTGCTTTATGGCCTAACATATGGTCTATCCTAGAAAATGTACCATGTTCACTGGAAAAGAATGTATATTGTGCTGTTGTTGGGTAAAATGCTCTGTAGATGTCTTTAAGGTCAAGTTGGTGGATTGTATTGTTTAGCTCTTCCACATCTTTGTTGAGTTTCTTTCCAGTTGTTCTTTCAATGAAAGTGGTGTATTAAAGTCTCCCACTATGACTGTGGAGTCATCTATTTGACTTTTCAACTCTTTTAAAGTCTGATTTTGGGGCTCTTTCATTGGGTTCATAGATATTTATTATGCTTATATTCTTCATGTTCAATAATTATATAATGTCCTTCCTTGTCTCGTATGGTGGTTTTTGTGTAAAGTCAATTTGATCAGACATTAATATTGCCACTCCTGCTCTTTTATGGTTGCCATTTGCTTGATATATCTTTTTCCAACCTTTGATTGTTAGTCTATTTTTTTCTTTGTCTTTAAGATATGTCTCTTGTAGACAGCATATTAATGGGTTTTGTTTTCTTATCCAGTTTACAACTCTCTGTCTCTTGAGTGGTGCATTTAATCCATTAACATTCAGTGTAATTATTGACAAGTATGAATTGGTTGCTGTCATTTTGTTATGTGTTTTTTCATGATGTCCCTGGTTTCTCTGTTCCATAGTATTTTCTGTGCTGAGCTCATTATGTTTATGAATCATGTTTTCATTTCCTTTGTTGTTGTTATTTTAGTATTTGCTGAATATTTGTGCTTTTCCACTTTTTTATTGTGATGTGAAGGTTTATCATTTTTCTTTGAGATTATCCTGTGATTTATAATTTTCTCCCCAAGATTAGAATAGTCCATTCTATCTTGAAAATCTCTTGACTTCCTTACCATTTAGAAGTTCTGTAACTACACAGTATTTTCCCTCTTTTTGGTTTGTAGTTGTTCTCACTTGCAAATTGATGTCTCTGGTTTCCTGTTTACAGTCTTATGAGCTTATTTTACTTTGAATATGTCCATAGCTGTGGTTTCTGGGTTATGTCATCTTGTGTATTAATGGTGGGTTGTTGTTTGCTATTTTTGGTTCTCTGTTCAAAGGACTCCCTTTAGTGTTTCTTATAAGGCTGGTCTGGTTTTAACAAATTCCCTTAGTTTTTGTTTATCTGTAAATCTCCTAATTTCACTGTCATATTTGAGGGATCTGCAGTAGCATAATGCCTAAGACATTTGACTGCTAACCAGAGGTTTAAATCCACCAGTCACTCCTCAGAAGGAAGATTGGGCAATCTACCTCCATAGTGATACTGCCTTGGGAATCCAAGGAGGGGTTGCCATGAGTTGGGACCAACTCAACTGCAATAAGATTTGTTTATATAATTCTTGTTTGAAAATTTTTCTCTTTCAGGGTTTTATATATACCATCCCCACTGCCTTCTCACTTGCATGGTTTCTGCTGAGGAATCAGAGCTTATTCTTAGTGGTTGTCCTTTGTAAGTAACTTTTTGTTTTTCTCATGCTACCCTCAGGATACTTTCTTTGTCTTTGGTTTTGATGAGTTTGATGATGATATGTCTTGGTGATTTTCTTTTGGGGTGTATCCTGTTCGGGGTTTGTTGGACTTCCTGAATGGATATATTCTCATCTTTCATCATATCAGGGAAGTTCCTCTTCAACAAATCTTGGACAATTTTTCCAGTGGTTTTCTTTTTCTCTTCCTGTTCTGGAATTCCAGTGACATGTAGGTTATTCCTGTTGACGGTATCCCACATGGACCTTAGGCTTTCTTTATTTTGTTTTGATCTTTTTTCTGATTGATCCCTTTCCAAAGAAGTATTCAGGTATTTGTCTTCAATATCATTAATTCTGTCTTCCATTGCATCAATTTGACTCCTTTGCCCTTTCAATGTGTTATCTATTTCGAACAATTTAGTGTTAATCTTCTGGATTTCCATCTGTAGATTTAGAATCATTTCTAATTTTTCATTTATTTTGTCATTTTGTTCTTACATTTTCTTCCAGAATTCTTCTAGGGTTTTGTCGGTGTTTTTCTTGGTCTGTCTCTCAATCCTTTGAAGATATCTAAATATAATTATTTTGAATTCCTTATCAGGGCATTCCAATGCTGCTTCTTCCTCAGGAATGTGTTCTGGATCTGTATCCTGCTCCCTTGTTTCTACCACTTTATCTTGCTTCTTCATGTAGACTGTGATCGTTTGTTATCAGTGAGAAATTGTGGCATTGTTGTATTTAGATCTCTGTTAATTGTTTGTGCAGAGCAGCCAAGGGTGATTCAGGCTCTTCTTGGTGGTTTTTTTATCATTGGTCCATTGGTGGAGAAAGAAGTAGTGACTCTCACTCAGTAAGTAAAGCTGCAGGAGGTGTGGGTGCAGTTGTGTTATATGGGGACTTTTGCTATCTTCCACTCAGTTAGACAAAAATAACAATTGAGTAACCATCAAAAAAATAAAAGCAAATGGACCAAAAATACACCGGGTAATCACACAGGAACAGTAACCAAAAAAAGGGGAAAAAAAATACTCTGCAATATCTGGGGAGAGGGCAATAAAAGCAAAAAGTTAGAGAAGGAGAAGAATGAAGAAAAACATGGGAAAAATGCAAACAGAAAAATAAGGAACAGAGTTAACCAGGAGAAAGAAAAAAATTGCAACCAGGAATAGGGAAAAGAAAAAAAGCTGAAAACTAAAACCTGGAAGGGGAATAATAAAGAATAATAGTAAAAAGGACAAAAGTAATAATAATGGTAGTAGTTTTAAAAGAGACAAAAACAAACAAATTAAAAAACAGAAAAAAGAAAATGGGGCAGGGCAGGGCAGGGCACCCAGGCTCTGTCCAAGCACACAGACTGGGACTGAATTCCTCCTGGACCAGAAAGTAGGTGGGAGTGAGTGATGGCTGCGCCTCCATTCACCAAGAGGGTGTAGGGTATAAGAGTAACAAGGGAATGTCACATCTTTCCAGTCATCCAGGTCCAGAATGTCCTTGGGGTTCCTGGCAAGTGGAGCCTCTTCTTAAGTTCCTGTAATCTAGGAGAATGCTGTCACTTTAAATATCCAAAATGGTTAAGCTGCTTGTAAGCATTCAAAATGGCTGCACCCTCTGGACAGACAAAAGTCCACAGCTCAGCCCGCCTTCCTCTTCGCTGCTTCTCCTTTTTATGCACCAGCCACCAGAGCAGTCCTCTGTGCAGTCCCCAGAGCAGTCCTCTGTGCAGTCCCTGGCTAGCAGGGCCGATTTTTAGGTTAATTCTTAGGTCCTACCACCACTGGTGATATCCAAGCTATCTGTGCTGTCAGGATTGCTGCCAGACTGCAGCGCTCTCTATGTCTCCTTTTTTAGTGTTTTCATGCAAATTCTTCTGCTACTTGCAGTTTAGTCCATTTCTATATCCTTCCCTTCAAGGCTCAGGGGTCCAGGATTATCTTCTGTATCTGTGTTAATTGGTTACCTTTTTCTTTGTTGAACAGTGTCTGTGCAGTTTTTCTGCCTGTTCCACTCCCGGTATTTACTTCTTATTACAGCAACCATCAGCTTTGTAAAAATAAGGTATAATTGAAAGCAATGTAGCATGATCTAATGTTGAAATTGTGAACTGTTCTGAGCTAGATTGCATGTTGTCCTACAGATGTCACTGTGTTTCCTTTGAAATTTTAGAATATCCCTCAATATCCCACAGCTCCCCTTTGAATTTGCTGCAGCAGCCCAGTTCAGCTGAGCTCACAGTTTGGAAGCTATGGTAACTTGTCTGAAACATACTGATTTAATGTTGTTGTTGTTGTTGTTGTCAGGTGCTGTTGAGTTGGTTTCAACTCATAACAACCCTGTGTACAACAGAGTATAACACTGCCTGGTTCTGCACCTCCTCACAATCATTGGTTTGTTTGAGCCCATTGTTGCAACCACTGTGTCAGTCCACCTTGATGAGAGTCATCTTTTTTTCACTGACCCTCTTCTTTACCAAGCATAATGTCCTTCTCCAGAGACTGGTCCCTCCTGATAACAGGCCCAAAGTACATGAGACGAAGTCTCGCAATCCTCACTTCTAAGGAGTATTCTCACAGTACTTCTTCCAAAACAGATTTATTTGTTCTTTTGTCAGTCTATGGTGTATTCAATGTTCTTTGCCAACAACATAACTCAAAGAGATTGACTCTTCTTATACTGATTTAATACAAATGTCTATTATACTGTCACATAAAAGTTTTTTGTTTGTTTTTTTTTCACCTTCATTGTTTTCTTCTACTTTCAAGTAGTATTTACTTCCATTCCTTTAGGCTATACACTACTCCTCTACATTTTGAAGTTACTGATATGGCTAACCTCCTAAATAATTCAAATAATTTAGGCTGCTTTATCATAACTTTTTCCTTTTTCCCTGCTACAGGAAATCTTCTAGGTTATTTAAAACTGATATTTTAATTTTGTCTTGATTTCAGTGCTTCCTCACAATAATTTTTTTATTATTGTAAATATTTAAGCTTACATTTTGATATATTTATTTTGCTCAGTATTGTTATTAAATATCACTTTCCTTCTGATTTCAATTTCCTATAGCACTTATTTGAGAGTTAGTGAGTTGCACATTTGCTCACTCTTCATCTTTCCAACCGTTCCTTTATTTTGTGCTTATGTTCATTTAGTGGTTTATCTGTGTATAGAATGCTAGGTTAAAGTTTTCCCTTAGTATTTAAAGTTATTATTTCATGGAGAAGTTGATTGCTAATTTGTTCTGTAGTTTCTTTCTTAAAAATATGTCTTTTCTCTGGGTTTGTTTGTTTTTTTAATTTTCTCTTTGACTTTGAAGTTTTACAATTTCACCGCAAAAGTCTACTTGTGGTATTATTTTTACTTATGCTTTTGACACACATATCACACTGAGTGCTCTTCAGTTTTGCAAAATTCTCAGTTATTATCTCTGTTTATTAGTGTTCAATGACTCTTTCACTTATTTTCTTCTAGAGTACTGGGAGCTTTTGTAGCATAGTGACTAAGGTACTTGACTGCTAAGCAGAAGGCTGGCGGTTCAAACCCATCAGGCACTCCTCAGAAGGAAGGTTGGACAGTCTACTTCTGTAGTGATACTGCCTCAGAAACCCAGTGAAGGGGTGCTATGAGTCGGGGCCGACTCAATGGCACATAACAATAACAACAGCAAGGGTCTTTACTGGAAGAATGAAGGACATTCTAATTCCCTCATACTTGACTATTAAATCCTTTCACATTTTCTAAAATCACTTTCTCTCACTCTGTTGCATCATGAGATGTTTTCTGAACTCTAACATCTAGGTAATTGATAATCTTTACAACTCTGGCTTCTCTGCTGCATAATCTATCTATTAAGATTTCATTTCTAAAAATAATACTATATTTATTTATTATTATTATTATTGCTAACCCACTTATTCCTTCTCTCTCCCTTGCCACATATACTGTTCTGGTGTTTCTTTCTGGTTTCCATATTTTATTTGATCTCTTTGATCATTTGAAACATGTACATTTTTTTTTTTTTTTTACTCTATTTGGGGATATCTATTACCTCCATTTATTGGTATACTAATTATCTCTTCCTCTACTTTTATATGTTGGTTGATTTGTTACTCCTGTACTCATTTTTCTCCCTGTGGATTTAGTTTCTTTTATAACTTGTGCTTTTTAATTGAATAATGATCTTTAATCTACCTAATATTGACAAACGTCCCTTTAGTGTGTACAGTAAAAGAAAAGTTTAATCTTTTTATTTTTTTAAGATTTTTAATCATTGTGGGAAAATATTGAATATTTTTGAAGACTGTGTTTTATAAGATTTTCTTTGTTTTGAATATAAGCATTCCAGTCCCTAGAGAAAAATACTATCAAGAAGCATACAATAGTGTTCATTTTGATGGAATAATGTGTTTTCTGTTAGGAATTTGAGCTTTAATTTACTGTTGTTGGGTCAGTTATAAGGAATATCTTCATAATTCAAAGTATAACTTTATTGTAAAATTTCAGTTCTAAGCAAGCCTTAGGACTATGATTGTTTCTGGATGGCTGAATTGTACAGGTGATGGAAAAGTAAAGAACTGTTGTAGAACAGGTTTCCCAGGAAGTGGACTTTGAGACCAAGTTTTGTCCCTGTGTGGTTTATTGGGAGCACTCTCACCACCAAAACTTGTCTGTCAGTTTGTTGTATTTTGGTGGCTTGTGTGTTGCTGTGAGGCTGCAGGCTTTGTCACTGGTATTTCAAATACAGCAGGGTCACCCATGGTGGAAAGGTTTCAGTGGCGCTTCCAGACTAAGATAGACTTGGAAGAAGGAAGGGGCCATCCACTTAATTAAAAAATTGGCCAGTGAAAACCTTATGAATAGCAGTGAAACACCGTCTGATATGTTACTGGAAAACTTTATGAATAGCCTTGAAAAATCATCCAATATAGTGCCAGAAGATGAGCCCCTCAGGTTGGAAGGCACTCAAGACACGACAGGGGATGAGCTGCCTCTTCAGAGTAGAGATAACCTTGATGTGGATGGAGTAAAGCTTTTACTGATGTGGCATGACTCAAAATGAGAGGAAATAGCTGCAAACATCCATTAAAAATCAGAACATGGAATGAACAAACTATGAATCTAGGAAAATTGGAAGTTGTCAAAAATGAAATGGAACACATAAAGATCAATATCATAGGCATTAGTGAGCTGAAATGGACTGGTTTTGGCCATTTTGAATCAGACAACCATATGATCTACTATGCCAGGAATAACAAATTGAAGAAGAATGGCGTGGCATTCATTGTCACAAAAAATGTTTCAAGATCTATCCTGAAGTACAATACTATCAGTGATAGGATAATATCCATACACTACAAGGAAGACCTGTTAATACTACTATTATTCAAATTCACATACCAACCACCAAAGCCAAAGATGAAGAAATTGAAGATTTTTACCAACTTCTGCAGTCTGAAATTAACCAAACTTGCTATCAAGATGTGTTGATTATCACTGGTGATTGGAATGAAAAAGTTGGAAACAAAGAACAAACTGGTAGTTGGAAAATATGGTCTTGTCCTTTCACCATACTTGTTCAATCTGTATGCTGAACATATAATCCAAGAAGCTGGACTATATGAAGAAGAATGTGGCACCAGGATTGGAGGAAGACTCATTAACAACCTTCGATATGCAGATGACACAACTTTGCTTGCTGAAGGTGAGGATGACTTGAAGCACCTACTGATGAAGATTGAAGAATACAGTCTGCAGTATGGATTACTTCTCAAAATAAAGAAAATGAAAATATTCACAACTGCACCAATAAGCAGCATCATGATAAATGATGAAAAGATTGAAGTTATTAAAGATTTCATATTACGTCATTCCATAATCAACAGCAATGGAAACAGCAGTCAAGACATAGATGACATATTGCACTGTGCAAATCTGCTGCAAATGGTCTCTTTCACTGAAGAGCAAAGATGTATCTTGGAAGACTAAGGTGCACCTAACACGGCCATGATATTTTCAATTGTCTTATATGCCTGTGAGAGCCACACAATGAATAAGGAAGACTGAAGAAGAGTTCATGCTTTTGAGTTGTGCTGTTGGTGAAGTGTTGAAAGTACCATGGATGGCCAAAAGAACTAACCTGGGGAAGGGCAACAAGGATGGTCTTTGGAAGTGAGAATGGCCAGACTTTGTCTGACTACTTTGATCATGTTGTCAGAAGGGACTATTCCCTGGAGAAGAATATCGTGCTTTATAAAGTGGAGGGTCAATGAAAAAGTAGAAGGCTCTCAATGAGATGGCTTGATACAATGGCTGCAACAGCAATGGGCTCAGGTATAGCAAGGATTGTGATGTTGGCACAGGACTGGGCAGTGTTTTGTTCTGTTGTGCATAGAGTCACTATAAGTAGGAGCCAACTCAAAGGCACCTAACAACAACAACTCTCAAGATCAACACTAGTAAGTGACTGAGGGAAGCAGAATTCTGCAGACAGAGAAGTTAAACTACATTTTTACAAAGCTGTTAGTCAACTTCATAGGAAGATTTGTGGCTGGGATGGGTAGGTCTTTATATTCCTACTGACCAGACCAATTGCTAGATATAGACTACCCATTGGGAAAGGAAACTTGTGTGAAGTTGCTTGCTTTCACTGAGAGCAAGTCCTTGAAATGAGCTCAACTGAGAGCTATTGGTCACCAACATCCTAGCAGATAGGGGAATGAATGCTTTAATCTTGGTGTTCAGTCTGGGTAGCACACCACATTACCCACTTCAACTCTTTTAAAATAAAACATTTAAGTAATTTTAACCATTTGAGATAGAAATCTTTCTATAAGTCATTAAATATACCAGGGTTTCTCAACTTCAGCACTACTGATATTTTGGATCAGATAATCCTTTCTTGGGGTGTGGTGTAGTGGCAGTAGTAGGGATGTCATGTGTATTGTAAGATGTTTAGTAGCCAGTAGCAACCCCCAATTGTGACAAAAAATAATGTCTCAAGATACTGTCAAATGTCCCATGGAGGATAAAATTGCCTTCCCCCAAAACCAAGAACTACTGATATACATTAAACATAGTTAAATATATATTCAGCACCATGAATATCAGTTGTTATTATATGTTTTAAAATATAGTGGTATCCCTGGGGCTTATTCCAGTATGTTTGGCAGCTAATACAAGACCTGCAGTAAATTTCTTAATTCCTGTGTGTTTCTTGAATTCTTGTGGTTATCTTTTATGGTCTCTCTCTCTCTCTCTTTTTTTTTATTTTCTATTATATCATTTCTTGTCATTGTCTATGTTTCTGCCCTTGTACTTTTTAATTTTACATTTTCAGAATACTGTGTATTTAAAAACAAGATAACCAAGCTTGCTAGAATTGTATTTAAAACACCTTTTTTGAAAGAGTTTGAAAAGTGCTTCTATAAATAAAACTATTAGCTTTGTAATATCTTTATTAGCTGCTTAGAGACCTTTTTCTACTCTTTCAAAGTAAGCTGAATAACAGTTTTGGTCGACTGTTATTTTATTAGTAAAATTGATTATTATACTATATGTACTGTTGACTTTAGAATTTGGAAAAATATTTTTTTTGTGGGGGACTGTTCAGGTCTCCCTGAAACTACTTATTTTCAAAAGCTTTTTAGGTGAGAGAGAATACTATCCTCCTGGGAAAATTGCTATCATTATCCAAAATATTTTTTCTAGTTACATATAGTTATTGATAAGGAGCTCTGGTGACATGGTGCCTAAGGTACTGCTAACCATAGGTTGGGGGTTCAAACCCACCAGCCACTCTGCGGAAGGAAGATGGGGCAATCTACTTCTGTAAAGATTTACTGCCTCAGAATCCCAAAGGGGGTCGCTATGAGTCAGAATTGACT
>NW_006921634.1:15457018-15465795 GCF_000298275.1 Orycteropus afer afer
TATATACACGTGTATATATACACATACATATGTATATATATGTTTTTTTTTCTTCTCCCTTCATGTATATTTTTTCCTCCTCAATATTTGAGGGAAAGTTGCATAGGTAATGATTCTTTATTCCTAAATACTTCAATGTGTATTTTTTTAGAGGATATTCCTTCATATAATTGTAACACAGTTATTAACTTCAATACATTCAATGTGTATTTAAGAGTTTTAGTAAATATACAATACATATTTCATTTTTGCCAGGTGACCCAGTAATAACCATTATAGCAATCAGGTATTGTTCTGTCTAGGAACAGGCATTATTTGTCATGCCTCTTTAGCTTTCTTTTTAATTTGGAACATTTCCATAGGCTTTGTCTTTAATTGCATTGACATTGTGGCGAATATAGTCCTTTTCTGGTTTGTTTTAATAGCTCATTCCTCATTTTGAGTTTGATATTTTTTCATAATTAGATTCAAGTTACTCCTCGGAAGGAAGGTTGGGCAATCCTACTTCTGCAGTGATACTGCCTCGGAAACCCAAGGAGGGGTCGCTATGAGTCGGGGCCGACTCAACAGCAAATAACAACAACAACAACAACAGATTCAAGTAATGCATTCTTGGTCAAAATACTACTGGTTTTTCCATGCATGTGTAGTTAAGTGTACTTTATCTTTTATGTTCTAAAAAGGGCACACAGTTTGGGAATATGAAAGTGAATGTGAAAGGCAATGTTACAGCATATTTCTGGAGAAGATATGTCTAGTATTCTGTACTATTAAATTAAAATTAATTTTAATTTTACTCATGCCTAATATCTTCTACTTGACATGTCTATCTAGGCAAAAAATATGAATATAGTTATTTATTATTTATTATGTACAGCACAGACACGGTAATTATATAAATAAAGCTTGTTTTCTCTATATATCGATAAAGACACATGTTCAATAGAAGACTTTGTTATGTAAAACCTTTCTGGACCTGAGATTCTTGGATTTTAAACTCTTTCTTGTTGACCTATGAGTTTCATGAAGTTAAGGATCTAATCCTATTTATTTATGTATTCCCAATACTTATCATCCAAAAACCAAAACCCACGGCCAGCAAGTCGATTACAGCTCATAGTGACCCTGTAGAATAGTAGAGCTGCTCCATAGGGTTTTCTGGGCTATACATCTTTACAGACACAGATGCCACATTATTCTCCCACAGAGTTCTGATGGGTTCAAACTGCCAACCTTTAGGTTAGCAGTTGAGCTCTTAACCACTGTACCACCAGGGCCCCTGTACTTATCATAGTATTTGATAAAAGTAATAAAATCAAAACCAAACCAAACTCATTGCCACCAAGCTGGTTCTGACTCATAGAGACCCTTCTTTGGGTTTCTGAGGCAGTATCACTATGGAAGTAGATTGCCCAGTCTTCCTTCCGAGGAGTGGCTTGTGGGCTTTGAACTGCCAGCCTTCTAGTTAGCAGTCAAATGCCTTAGGCAATATGCCACCAGAGCTCCCAAAAGTAATAAAGTGCCATCAGAGCTCCTAATAAAGAAAATAGATAATATTTATTACACACTTCTATGTGCCATATAATGTATAATTAATATATAATTTCACATGTACAGTTCTGCATGTAGATACTATTATTTTTTCCCATTTTACAGATGGGAAAAACTGAAGCACAAAGATTAAGTAACACACACCTAATGTCATATAAGGGGAGCTCTGGTGGCATAGTGCCTAAGGCATTTGACTGCTAACCAGAAGGCTGGTGGTTCAAACCCACCAACCACTCCTCAAAAGACAATCTACTTCTGCAGTGATACCACCTCAGAAACCCAATAAGTTGAATCTGACTTGATGGCAGTGGGTTTGGTGGGTTTTTTTAATGTCATATAGGTAATAAATGTCATAGCCAGTATTCAGACTAAGGCATTCTGACTTCAGAGCTTATGCTTCTGACTTCTACACAATAGATTCAAATATTATTTGTTGAGTGGATGAATGAAAGAATTATGAATGTACAAGAAAACTGATGAGTGCAGTAGAGAGCTCTAATATGCCTTCTGGATTAAAGGTTTTATTATATGATCAATCATGACTCTGGCTTTATTCCAGTTGGTGAAAATTACTTATTTTATGGTGGTAATCATGCTTTATTTTTTTAAACTGTAGGTTAAAAGACCTGTAATGACTCATATTATTATTTATGTAATCATTTACTCATTATTGACTTCTCCATCAGATAAGTATGAAGTCTCTACTAAGTGCCAAATCTTATGATTAAAACACTTAATTAACAACAAAACCCAAACTCACAGAGTATATGGTGTTTGGGGTAGGGTTTAGATTGACATAAAAAAATGATTACCCACATAACAGTTAATTTCAATGTGTTAAGTGCTAACTTGAAAAAATAGAAGCATGCAACAGGGAAACTTGAGTCTGGGAAAGTCAGATCTTCCCTGAGGAAGATATTTAAGTTGAAAAATAAAGGATGAGCACCAGGTAACCAGAGAGAAAGAAGGTTTCAGGCAGAGGGCATGTGAGCAGTCACTGAGGCCTGAGTTATGTGAATGAATTGTTTCATTTCATTTAACAGATACTTATCAAGCACCTACTCTGTGCCAGGCCCTGCTTTAGTAAATGGGAATGTGGCAGTGGAGAAGACATCTTAGTTCATGTAGGGAGAGTAGTCAGAAACTGTAGGTTAGGAAGGGCCAAGATCTTGCAAACCCATGAAGAACATGTTGAAGTTTTATTCTTTATCCTAAGGGCAATAGTGAAGGAGGAGAGTTAAGTCTTTAGAGCCATAGTAAGTGAGTGTTTCGTGGAGGAAGGTATAATTGTTCCCCTCCACCACACCCCAAAAAATCAACCCCTAGGCTAATGATCTGAATTTGTGTATATGTATGCACACAAACAATTATATATAAATACATATAAAACAATTACATATCTATCTATCTATATATTATGTGTGTGTGTGTGTGTATATATATATATATAGATAGATAGATATAGATATAGATATAGATATAGATATAGATATAGATATAGATGGTGGCACAGTGCCTAAAGCCACCAACTCCTCCATGGAAGGAAAGGAAGATGAGGAAATCTACTTCCATAATGGAAACCCAATGGGGCTTGCTATGAGTTGAAATCAACTCTATAGCAGTGGGAGTGGGTTTCTTTCTTTCTTTTCTTTTTTTTTATTTTAGTATATATACCTTCAATAGTTTAATCATAAAAGCTCTTAATTATGACTCTTGAAAAAAAAGTTCCTAGAAAATGAATGGGCAATTTCTGTAGCTATGGTTTAATTCATGTTGTTTAGAAATATTTGGCTTAATGTTTTTAAATTTATTTTGATAAAGTATACCTAAAAAAATATGCCATTTTAATTATTTTTAAATATATAGTTCAGTGACAATAATTACATTCACTAGTTTGTGCAGCCATCTCTATTATTATTTCTACTATTATTTCTTCATCTCCTCAAAAGAACTCAGTACCCTATTTAAGGAGCAATTCTCCATCCTCTCCTTGACATAGCCCTGGTAAATATTAATAAATATTTGTCTGTATGCATTTGCTTATTGTGCATTAAACACTCAGTATAATGTTTTCAAGGCTCTTCCATGTCATAGAATGTATTAGAATTTCATTTCTCTTCATGACTGAGTAATATTCCATTTTATGCATGCACTGCATTTTCTTTATACATTTATTTGTTGCTGGCACTGGTTGTTTACTATACTTTTTTTTTTTTAAGGTACTTTGGATGAAAATTTACAGAGCAAATTAGTTTTCCATTCAACAACTTACATACATTTTTTTTCCATGACATTGGTTGCAAACTTTCAATGTAACAGCAGTCTTCTCATTTCCTCCCCTTTTCTCATGATCCTTCTTTCCTGCCCATTCCTGCCTTCTGAGTTTTGTTTTGGGCAAATGCTGTCCTTTTGGTCTCATGGTTGACTGTTCTAAGGAGTACGTTCCTCCCTGGTGTTATTATTCACTTTATAGGCTTGTCCATTGTTTGGCTGAAAGTTGACCCCCAGTCCAGTCTGTTTTATGATTTTTAATTTCTACATTTTTTTTTCTCCCTCTCTATCCACCTATAATATAATTTTAATTCTGCTAAGAGGTCAGGTAAGATGAGAACTCATGAGGGACTTTGAACTCAGAAACCTGGATTTCATCAATGAACTCAATGAAAGTAGGCATTGGGGTATTGAGGAAGGAGAAGAAATGAGAGATAAGAAAGTAGAGACAGTATTGTTTTGTTGTTGTTTAAAGTCATTATTTATAGCTATTGTTCTTCCTCTGGTTGGGGTTTGCAGTTCTGTGCTTCACTTGACATCCTCCATAATCAAGTTACTTTCTCTAACTTCCTAGTAGGTGATGTCTTTGCCTCATTGCTTATTGCATTCTCTATGTTCCTTGCTCACTGCTGTCAAGTAGGATCCAGCTGATAACAACCCTTCCTTGGATTTCCGAGGTGGTAACACTACGGAAATAGATTGCCCAACCTTCCTTCTGAGAAGCGACTGGTAGGTTCGAACCACCAGCCTTATGGTTAGCAGTCAGGTGCCTTAGGCACTATGCCACCTATACTATTGCTTTGTAGTATGGTTTATAAGAGCTTGGACTCTTGAGTCAGTGGACTGGATTTGAATTCTAACTCCACATCTTCCTGACTGATTGACCATGGACCTTACATAAACATACTGAAACTCAGCATCCTCAGATAAAAATGAGGAATTAATGCTCTCTTTCTCATAGAATTTTGTGAAATTATATGTGAGCCTGCCATACAGTAACTTGAAACTCAATGACTCAACCGTAAGAACTTCCAGAACTTTGCTAATCTTGTAGCCCAGTGCTAATAACAGGGCATTTACCTTGTTTTACTAATGTTTTATATGACTAAGTTCTTGTTCTCCTCTCTCACTTAGAGCTAGGTTTATTCTCTTCAATTCCATAGGTAGAGTCCCTGTGACTGGGTCTTTTCTGTCATCTCCACTCCTTCCAGATTCTGATTACTGCCTTTCTTGCATCTCCACCATTTGTGTGCCCCCACACTCTACCCTGATCAAACCAACCAACCTGCTAGGATCTCTATCTGTTGCTACTTCAGACCTCCCTGATACTTATTACTCACCTGCCCAGGCATCCTACCATTGTCTAGGGCTGTAATTTTACAGATCACCTGGTTTTCCCTTGTGAGACTGTGTGGTGTTTTGATCTTTTTGGAACCATGTCTGATCTATTCTGCTGTCAAATCAGGTTATGACATCCTTGGCCTTCTCATGGCTTCTGTGTAATTAGTCATGGGACTATTTAAATCAGTCCTGTCTTTGAATACATATATACTTTAAAGTTTGTAGTAGATGTATTTTTAAAAAAGTAAAAAGTGGCAGGTAAAATTAATTTTAACTTAACCAAATGTTATTTTATATTATTTATGCATTTAACTTGCTATATCTAAAACCACCATTTCAACACATAATCAGTGCAAAATTTCTGATATATTTTAGGGTTTTTTTTAATAGTAAAACTTGGTCCAGTATGTGTTTTAAACTTATGACACATCTCAATTCAGACTAACCACATCTCAAGTGTTTCAAAATTAGTGGCTACTGTATTGGACAGTTCAGGTCTAGAGAAGGATGAAAACAGTTATACTACTTTACTAGCTTAGGAGGCAGAAAACTACCTTGAGCTGGTCCAAGAAGGCTGCACTGAATTTTCACTAAGTGGAAATCCACATCCTGACGTATCTTTGTAGTTTTTTTTTTTTTTTTTTTTTTGCATTATTTGCAACTCTGATCGTTACAAGCGCTGTAGTGCTTGTTACTGTGTGTGTTGATGTAGATCATAAAATAAACTTAGCTAATTCATTCCTTTCCAAACATTTGTTGAGAATGTTCTGTGTTCATGGCATTGGTCTAGGTGTTTGATCTACATAAGTGAACAAAACAGAGAAAGATCTTGCTCCCGTAGAGTTTACATCATAGGAAAGAGTCAGACAATAAGCACAAATAATAAACACATGCATTATATGAAAGTTAGAAAACAGTAGTGCAGTAGAAAAAAAGGCAAAAGGAAATTTATAGCATCTGGAGGAGATAGGGAGTGTGGTGTGCATAGGTGGGTTTCAGCTTTAAAATAGATGGTCAGAATAGTCCTCTCTGATAAAATGAAGTAAGTAATGAGGTCAGAGAGATAAGCAGGACCAAGTCTATACTGTTTCTTTATAAAGTCTCCATGAATTTATTATTTCCTCTAGGGGAAATGTAAAAATGCTGTGCAAACATAAACAATATGTATGCTAGCAGTCCATAGAAGGGGAAAATGCTGTGGGGTAGGAGGAGTGGAAATGAAGCTTGGCCTTGATGGATGAGGAGGAACTCTATGGCTGAGGAGCAGAGTGCAAGTCACTCTAGAACTGTGGTAACAATGTGAATTGTGTATTTGTAGTACTTAGAATCCCAGCTTGCCTGAAAAGGGGACCAAATGCA
Source organism: Orycteropus afer afer (assembly GCF_000298275.1). Taxonomy (NCBI): domain Eukaryota; kingdom Metazoa; phylum Chordata; class Mammalia; order Tubulidentata; family Orycteropodidae; genus Orycteropus; species Orycteropus afer. The sequence continues at coordinate 15,463,541 of NW_006921634.1, forward strand.
ATTTGCAAGACATATTTTAGTGCATATTAATGGGGCAATGGATGTCAGATAAAGAGGTCAAAATTTTAACCTGTAGGAAAGGGGAAATAAGTTTAAATATTATGGGTGGAGGGAAGACTGGAGAGATATGACTAAAGCAGTTATTAATTATTAATAATATATAATAATATAATATATATATAATATTATATAACTAAAGCAGTTATATAATCATTAACTATGACTTCAATGGACTATAAGTTGAGAATGCCATTACATGTCTTTCCAAATACATATAGTTAAAACTTTTAAAGTAAGTAGTTTCACCTTCTTTAGAAGTCACTCTTGCTAAATTAGAAATGAAAATATTGAGCTTCATGAGCTTGTTGTTGTCTATTGTCTTTGACTATCTTCTCTTTTTGGGACACTCTTTCCAAATATTCATAAGGCTAACTCATTCTCAAAATGCTTTAGTAGTTCATATCTTTCTTCCTTAAAGCCACTTCTTTGGTCACCTTACCTAACATTGGCATCTTACTTGCAAAAAGGGCATGGAGAGGCATCTTCTGACCTCCTCTAACTTCACAAGGGGGAGACAGAATCACAGTCAGCAGCATCAGCCTAAGGCTGATTCCTACTCTATAGGGTTTCCAAGCTATAAATCTTTACAGAAGCAGACTGCCTCATCTTTCTCCTATGGAGTGCTGGGGGGTTTGAACCATCAAACTCTTTGGCTAATAGCTGAATACCCTAACCACTGCAGCATCCTAGCTCCTGATAGGAAAGAAGGAGGAATGGAAATGAGAAACACCAGGAGGAAGTGTGATGAGTGATGTTACATGGTGTGGATTGCAATCAATGGTGTGAAACAAAGTATGTATGAATTGTTGAATGAAAGAAAAACTGATTTGCTCTATAAACTTTCACCCAAATCACAATAAAAAGTTAAAAAGAAAAAACAAAACTTTTCAAACAAAATTAATTAAAATAAAGGCTCTGCCATTTTCACCCAATAAAAGACAATTCTAATGTGCCATTTTTGTTCCCTTGCTCCCTATGAAATCACTCAAGTGTGTTGTTGAATGTGCATCACAGATCAACTATCCTTTCTATTCACTCTGCTAACTTCTCACTTTCATAAATATTGATCTCAAAGTACTCTCTAATATACAATCTGTATAATAAACATATCAAAGTCTGCTTCACAGAGATGTAATTTACAACAGTGGTGCTAAACATGTTTTGAAAAAGCAGGTGATAAGATGGGATTTTGGAGTAGGATCATTTGCCATCTGGCTGATAGAGCACAGGCAGGCCTGGGCACTTACACTGGTAGTAGTTAAAGCTTTCACAGGTAGTAAATAGGGTTGATAAACTGGTGGAAGGAAATGCACTAACTCTTTGAAGTATATGAAAAGTATGGGGAAAAATAATTATATAATGACATTAGATGGCTACTGTTTAGCTATTAAGAGAAATTAACAGTCAATTGAATGCCAGTGGGCCTCCTTTATGGCATGTAAAACCAGTTGCCATCAAGCTTACTCCAATTCATGTTGATCCTATGTGTCTCATACCAGAACTCTGCTCCATAGGGTTTTCAATGCCTGATTTTTTAGAAATAGATTGCCAGGCATTTCTTCCAGGGTACCTGTGTGGGGGAGCTCCCACCTTCAACCTTTCAATTAGCAGCCTACACATTAACCATTTGCACCAACCAGGGATTCCCTTGAAGCATACAAAGAAACTTTTATTCTCTGCAGAAGGATGTTAGAGAAAACTGATAAGCACAAGACTTAATCATCAGAGTAGCTGAGGTCCAGAGAAAGTTAAACTCCCAGTTAAAGCAAGTCTGTGAGGAAGGAATCAGACCTGAACACATGCAATGGGAACATCTGTGTTGTGGCCCCAGAAATCTTAAACCTCGAGATTTTTCTGAACCATCAAAGCCAGATCTCTCTATCAAAGGCTAGCAATCCTCTCCCTTTGGCTTGAAAACAGTGAAGAGAATTCTTAAGGCAACAAATGCCCCTCAGAATCTACCCCCACTCATTCCACTACCATGTGTATAATTAGGGTTACATAAGTACTTCTGTAAATTCTGGAAAGGGGATTAAAAGACAGGAAGCCAGGCAGAGGAACAGTCAGCCACAGGGACCCAGGTGGGGGGGATACAAGAGGTCTCCAACAGCAGGACAAACTTGTCTGTCGGTTTGTCCTACTGTGGTGACATGTAGACGTCAATTTTGAGGCTGAGCCTCTGGTGTTTAAAACCC